>NW_027722482.1:0-5286 GCF_054177405.1 Leptonychotes weddellii | reverse complement strand
GGGTTAGCCTGGTGATGGGTATTAAAGAGGGCACGTTCTGCATGGAGCACTGGGTGTTATGCACAAACTATGAATCATGGAACACTACATCAAAAACTAATGATGTAATGTATGGTAACTAACACAATTAAAATAAAATAAAATAAAATAACATAGCTGCCATTGTGATTCTGTTTAATATTTTCAAAGATGCTCTGAGGGAGCAAGACTAGCAAGTGTCTGAGTGTGAGCGAGCGAGGGCATGGCCTGGGCGCTGAAATCCCAGGAAGGTAAACCACATTGGTGTGAGAAGACAGTTTCCTCCAGGCAGCAGGGAAAAGGGCCCCTAGGACAGTCTTCTCTAAATGCATGTCCACGCTCACATGCAAACCACACCAGCAGCCCCAGATACCAGTGAGCCCTGAGCAGGTGTTGCCTGTAGGGGGTGGGGGGGCGTGTCACAAGAGGCTTCCCCCCCGCCCCGCCCCCGGTGGCCTTGGCCCTCCTGCAGGGGAAGCCCCAATCCTGTGCCCAAATTCCGGGCCTTGTGTGAAGAAATGGGACTTGAGTCGACACAGGACACTTTGCAGGCCCCAAATACTGCCTCCAATCTCCCCTTGGCGTTTCTGTGAGGTGAGCAGCCCCAGTCTCCCAGGTCAGAACCGGACTCCAGTTTCCACAGCTTTTCTCCCCACCCCTCCCCGGCAGGGACAGATTTGCTGGCCCTCCCCACACCACCCCCTTCTCCTGCACATGCTCATCCCACCTCCTTACCCCTCGTCCACAAGCAAGCTCTTAATTTTGGCGAAAAACTCCACCCGCATGCCCTTAAAGGAATTTAAAATATATGTGTATTTCTCTCCTTACACTTTTTCATTAAAAACCTAAAAGTTGTCCTCTTAAGTTTAAATAATTGACAGTTATATGACAAACAAGTTATGGTAACCATTTATGCCTGATGTAAAAAAATCACTTTTCCTCAGATCCAAGACAATAAAAAAAAACAAAACAGTGATTTGAAACTTCCAAATATTCATTTTTACAAAATACAAGGCTACCCCCAAATTTATTTCATTCTGTGTTCCCTTGAACTGTTCCATTCCACAATCCCTACAGACACATATTCTAATGTGATTTTAGGTTTGAAAGTCCTTTATAACTAGTCCTGGGACATTTACCAGCTGCAAAATTTTGTTGTCATTTTCTTTATAATATATAACTGATTAAATTAAAGCTATGATAATTTTTATAATATTTTAAAGGAAGAAAGTGGGATTTCATTTACAATACGCTGTGCTATCCATTTTGATATACATTCATGATACATTAGTGACATAGAGATAAGCCTTTTTATTTATGCATTACTGATTTTTAGAAAGCGACAAGTTTGAGTGTCAATTTTATTGCTATATTCTTACTTTGAACAAGTGTTTTGTTATAGATATTTTATTCACGGAAGGTAAAGGAAATAGTTTGTTAGAGCGATCTCTAACAAACTCCTCTCTTCACACACCTCTCTGGCTATAAAACCGAATATCACCATTATCAGAAACTGTTTGAGAGAGAACTCCTTAAATTTCATTGAAAACAAAGAGCTGGAAGCCACTAGATTTGCACAAAGAAAACCACTCGTTTCTGCAGACTCGCACCAATGTTCTGTATTTTTACCTCCGTTTGGTGCTCTGACAGTTTTCGGTCTGTTTCTTTATTTCTTTTTTTGTTGTCGTTTGGATTGTTGGTTTCTTCCTGCTTTTTAGGTATTCAGGTAAATTTGTATGGAAAGATCCAAACAGAAATTCATATTCATATTACATAGTTAGGCAGATTTTTACATAGTAAACACACCCTCATGTGATCAGCATGAAGAATCGGAACATTAGCTGCACCCCAGAAGCCCACCCTGGGCCCCCACCAGCACCACCTGCACACATGCTTCAAGGACAGAGGGGATGTCAACCGCATCTAAGGATGTAAACCTGCCTTCTAACGCTACACAACCTTTGCGTATGTCCTTGGATGAGTGCAGTTACGCATATCTGTGGGCGTTTTTCTCAGAGCGGAAATGTTGGCTCATAAATGGTATTTTCAGCATTCACACCTGCTACCAAGTCTTCTCCTGAAAGAATGTATCAACTCCCATGTTCACCGGCTCCAATTTTTCACGTTCTTGTCAATGCCTGATGCCCAGTCTTTTTTATTCTATAAACTTGTCAGTTCCGACATGGAAGGCCAGTGGTAGCTACTAGATATTCTGCATTCTTCTTACTGGAGTTCTCTAAACTGTCTGTGTTTGATACACATCCTTCAAATATCTTTGCACTTTTTGGGTTTGCCTTGACCAGGCTCTTAAACAGGTGCTTTGAGAGATGGAATATTAAAATTTAATGGAGTCCCATGTATCTTCTTTTCCCTTTGGTACTGGAGATTTAAAGGGTGTTCTTTTGAAGTCTTTCCGTAACCCAAGCTTATGCGGGGGATGACAGATTCCATGAGGCTGTATTTCCACAGAAGCTTTAGGTCTGACCTTTCTCACTCAGGTCTGTAATCATCTTGCATCAATTTTGTACATGCGGAGGTGTAGAGCTCAAGATTCATCTTTTCTGTATGTGTTTCCAGTGAACCACTCGCTCCAAAGACCACCTTTTCCCACATTGTGTCTTTGTCAGAATTCAACCCAATGTATCCTGGACTCTGCGTTCTCTGCCCCTGGTCTGCTTGTACTCCCCCATCTCAGTACCTCACTGGTTTAATTCCAGTGCCTGCGTAATGAAACCAGGTATCAGGGGCTCTAAGAAGTACATGGTTTGTGAGGCTGCAGGCAGGCATCTCTTTTGTGAAGAAATTTTGGAAGGAACAAGGAGAGAGAAATACCCTGTGTTAGGGAACCACTCAGACAAGGTGACCTGAAAGAAAAGTTCATTTGGATATTTAGGATTTGGACATTGATCTTCCTAAAACGTTCCTCTCTGACAGACCTTGGGAATAGTTTGCATTCCTTAGGACTGTGGTTCCCTGGTTTGAAGTCACTGTAAAAGAACAACTGTAGGGTCCAGCCTCCCTTACCTGCCGAGACACACTGGCTGCGACCTCCCCAACAACTCCCTACAGGGCGCACGACCACCAGTCCATGCTTCGCACCTGCAGGACTCCGTGGCTGAAATCCACTCTTCCTCCAACATGACATAGGCTCATTCTTCAGGCAAATATTCATCCAAACTGGTTCCAATTGGGATTAATGAGAACCACAGAATCTGGTGAAGAGCTTTGTCTGGAAGAATATTTCGGGGGAAAGCCCTGAGTAGGTCGACGGGACGGCGACTTCTGCTCTGTGTGTGGGAACAGTGCACACAGGGGGGCTGGGCTGACGAGAGCGCAGTCCAGGATCCCCCTGGAAGGAGGGCCTTGGACCCCAGAAAAGTGGTGGCAGGGAGATGAGGTGGAAGGCATGCCGAGAGCGTAGACATGGTTGTCGCTGGAGGACGAGACTTCGTATGGCTTCCCCTCTTTCTGTCACTCTTTCTGTGGGTCCCAGGCTGCCCACACGTGAGCCATGCCAGAGGAAAGCCCATCAGCTGATCAGAGGATTTAGGACTATGAGCCTGATGACCATAAGAGAACATTGTACTTAAAGAAAAATAAATACATTTTAAAGGAAAATAGGCTGGGGAAAAAAAAAAGAAATTGAGAGAACTCTTTTTTAGGGGAAAAAACTCAAAACAGTTAAACTAAGAGCCATGAAAGAAGATGCTGTGTTGTGGCACGAAAATGCATGTGACACACAGAAGTGTCACACATACCTGTGCATGCACATGCATGTACACAGACATAAACTATGCATGCATACAATATTTACCATATAAATATGACACATGCTAAACGATTACATAAGTCAGTGCATAATTGTTTAACAAGGGGTTACTTAAAAAAACAGCCTGTTTTTGTGATATTCTTAATTTTTTATTTCTTCCCACGACATCAATACTTTGAGGGGAAAAAAGAATGGTCAACAGTAAGATAGAGGAGGAATGCACATGCACGCCACGTTCGGGCAGGTGCGGCAACCAATGCGTGTACCACGGGGTATTTTGCCCCATGGGGATGTTCTCATTTGGTGACATCATACAGAGCGGAAGAATGGGGTAAGGTACGACTGAGCATCCGCAGGATGGCGGGTTAAAGGAAGCTGGAGCTAAGAGCTCGAGCAAGGAGCAGGAGAGGAGGACCCCCGGGAGGCAGGAAGGGAGGAGCGCGCTGAGGTCCACGGGGGGCAATTTCTGCGGTTTCCCACTTTGGCCCAGGGGCCCCGCCTGTCAAAGCCAGCTAGGAGGGAACTTGCGTGTCTCCGCTAAGACTTACAAAGACAATGTGGAATTATAGTCAGAAGCCAACGTAAAGCAGTGTGAATGCCACTGTGCTGAGAGTTCTAAAGAAAACACTTCATTCTTCCTTAAGAAACTATCTTGGACTGGGATTCCCTGCGGTTTGGTACCTGCCCGTCCTCCCCAGTTACCTGCAGCCACAGAGGGCTGATAATGACTTGCACTCGTGTCATGTTTCCCAAAAAGTCCCTTTCACATTGTATATGGAATTGTACATATAATTTTACACTAAGTTGATCCTCACAACAGCACTGTGACAGGGAAAACTGGTGTTTTCATTGTTAGTTCTGTTCTATGGATAAGCAAGTCAGCTCAGGCTCACCCAAGCCAGACTTCACCCGGGCCCCATGTCTTATTTCTCGGATGCTGTCATTTCCTCCACCACTAGAAACAATGCAAGAAAGTTGCGTTTATTCGACACGTCACTAAAACAAGTGACACTGGACACGGTTTTCAGAATTAACTCAGTGAAGACTGCAGACACACTAGCCTATGAATGTTGTATAAATAATGACATAATTTTCAAAAAAAATGTTTTAAAATGTTAGTTCATCTGGAAAATATAACAAGAGAAAGCATTCCGTTTACATAAATGCTATAAATCAGTTTTTATGACAATTATAAGTGAATAAGTTGCCAGGTCTACCTTAGGGAAATCAAATACTTTCAATAAATATAGGTTGAAAAAATTAAATTAAAAAAATGTAGGTTTAGCTGGCTTGGTAGGAAGTACACAATCGGCCAGTTTACCTTATATTCTTTCCTTAAAATAAGAGGAAATACAGGGGCGCCTGGGCAGCTCAGTGAGTTAAGCATCTGCCTTCAGTTCAGGTCATGATCTCAGGGTCCTGGGGATCCAGTCCCCCATAGGGTTCCCTGCTCAGCAGGGAGTCTGCTTCTCCCTCTCCCACTCCCCTTGCTTGTGCTC
>NW_027722481.1:0-318 GCF_054177405.1 Leptonychotes weddellii | reverse complement strand
GACCAGGCTCTTTGAGTTATTTCCTGTTAAATCTCTTAAATAGGGTTAGCGAAAACAAAGGTTTTACCTATGTTGTTGCTGCGACATTTGCGATGGCCCAGTACCCTCGGTTTCCTCATGTTTCTCGTGTGACGCTTCCGGTCTGGGTTTAGCCCTAAGGATGGTCGATTGATTGATTGGGGGTGGACGTTAGGGTCACTTCTTCGGACATTCTGATGCTTTTGTTGCTGCTCAGCCTTCTTGCTTTCCTTCATCTTTCGACTTCCTCGAGCTCCCTAACTTGCTGCTCTATTAAGTTAACAGAATTGTCTGATCTGG
>NW_027722480.1:0-318 GCF_054177405.1 Leptonychotes weddellii | reverse complement strand
GGATCGAGTCCCGCATCGGGCTCCCTGCTCGGCAGGGAGTCTGCTTCTCCCTCTGACCCTCCCCCCTCTCATGCTCTCTCTATCTCATTCTCTCTCTCAAATAAATAAATAAAATCTTTAAAAAAAAAAAAAAAAGATTGTTCAAATTGGATTTCTGTCACTTGAAATTTTTTAAAAAGTCCTGACTGATAATATTAATAATTACATTATTAATAATAACAGCAGGTAAGTCTTAATTTGAGCTTACTCTGAGCCTGGCACTTTTTCCATGTGCTTCACAGATATTAACTCATTTCATCTTCTATGAGGTAGGTGCTG
>NW_027722479.1:0-318 GCF_054177405.1 Leptonychotes weddellii | reverse complement strand
GGCTCAGGTCATGATTCTGGAGTCCCGGGATCGAGTCCCGCATCGGGCTCCCTGCTCGGCAGGGAGTCTGCTTCTCCCTCTGACCCTCCTCCCTCTCATGCTCTCTGTATCTCATTCTCTCTGTCTCAAATAAATAAATAAAATCTTTAAAAAAAAAAAGAATATAGGTATTGAAGTGGGTGGGAGAGACAATTGACATTTAAGAATTTATTTGAAATACTTTTGTAGCTTAGTATTTGTTCAACTTTTATAACCCTTCTTTGTGCATGTGACAAGATTATGTATTAAGCTTTGAAATACAAAATTCTACATGTATCT
>NW_027722478.1:0-318 GCF_054177405.1 Leptonychotes weddellii | reverse complement strand
GAGGTTGAGAAATTGACATAAGTATGTAAATTTTCCTTTGTTTTTTAAATTAAACATAATTAAATTAAAATATAAACTTAAATGAAAATTCAGTATTAAGGATATTATCTAATTTTATTCATTTAATAGCACTAGAGTCTTTATATATAAAGTAAAAAGTATAAAAATCTTTCTTGGCTGGTAGGACACGTGGATCCCAGTGGTTGAGAATTAGACTTAAGTGGCATGTACTTGGCATGTTTATATTTTAAGAATAATTAATTGTACCATTTATGTCTTTAGACATTAAAACAGCATGATTTTAAGACTCTGATTGCT
>NW_027722477.1:0-318 GCF_054177405.1 Leptonychotes weddellii | reverse complement strand
GGCAGCCGTTCTGGTGCCGCCGGGCTCGCTGCGCCGGGAGCTGGCCATGGCGGGTGCGAGACAGCTCGGCTCACCCGGGGGGCGGGGGGGGGGGGGGCATCCTGCTGCATTTAAAAATCACCCTCCCAGGTGGGTCCCGTCTCTGTGATTGACATTTGTGTGTGTTTGTTTTCCTAATTTTTTATTATATATGTACAAAATCACGTAACTGGAAGTTTATAGAAGAGAAAAAAGTGCCCCTAATCCAAGGACTTTAACATAGCTGCTGTTATCGATTTGACATGGCCTGTTTTTTCTCTATACGTTGTTTTTTTTTTT
>NW_027722476.1:0-318 GCF_054177405.1 Leptonychotes weddellii | reverse complement strand
GGTTGATGCCATTTTAAGAAACAGATTTCTAAAAGGCATGGATTTAATTAAGTGTATTCTGGAACAAAATGGAGCAATCCTTTCTGTTTTGTTGGACTTAGGGAGGCTGTAGAAAGTCAAACAGCTGTTGTCTCAGAAAGCCAGTGGGTCCTAAGTTCTCATTGTCTACAGTTCCTATAACTCTCTAGAAGTCCTTTATGGTTAAGAGCACTACTACCCATTAGCTACTAGGAAAGATTGCTTGGGTCAGGATGGAGAAGGCAGGCTAAACTGATACAGAATGCAAGTTTTTAACTGGACAAACTGTAACTGAAAAAT
>NW_027722475.1:0-318 GCF_054177405.1 Leptonychotes weddellii | reverse complement strand
TTTTGTAGAAGGTTTTCTACTCAACTGGGGAAATACCTGTAAGAGGATCTTTAAGTATAAGTTGTCAAGCATAGTCGTCTCCCCCCGCTCCGCCCCCCATTTGCTATAATCGTTGGCAGAAAGCTGGGAAAATGGGGGTAGGAAAACTCTGAACTGCTGCCCAAGGTTCCTGCTCCTCGTGTACGTGTACTGTGAGTCCATGCTCTCACAGCGCCGGCGAGTTCTTGTTTGCTTCTCTAGACAGTAACAGAAAAGCACCACTGCTCAGTAAGAACCTTGAATAATTTAAAATTTTGGTCTAGTTTCTCAAAGGGCCCA
>NW_027722474.1:0-318 GCF_054177405.1 Leptonychotes weddellii | reverse complement strand
GGGATCGAGCCCCGCGTCAGGCTCCCTGCTCAGTGGAGAGTCTGCTTCTCCCTCTCCCTCTGCCTGCCTCTCTGCCTACTTGTGCTCTCTATCTCTGTCAAATAAATAAATAAAAATCTTTAAAAAAAAAAAAAAAAGAACTCTGCCACTGACCAACCGCGCAACCTCAGACAGGTTGTGGAACTTCTCTGTAAAGTTGGAGCCTGGGAGGCTTAGTGAAGAGGTATGTAACGTGTTCTCTACAGAACTGGCCCACAGCGACCTCAGGAGGAGGCCCCTGTCACCGCAGCTGGAGCGGCCTCTGTGTGGGCCGGAATC
>NW_027722473.1:0-318 GCF_054177405.1 Leptonychotes weddellii | reverse complement strand
AGAGCCACCAAAAAACCTGTCTGGTTCTTTGACCAGGACTTGAGCTGAGAATTTAAAGCCCCAAGCTAATCCTTTTCTTTCCGAACGGTTTTCCTTAGCCATTTTTTTTTTTTTAAAGTTTTTATTTATTTGACAGAGACAGAGACAGCGAGAGCAGGAACACAAGCAGGGGGAGTGGGAGAGGGAGAAGCAGGCCTCCTGCCGAGCAGGGAGCCCAATGTAGGACTCGATCCCAGGACCCTGGGATCATGACCTGAACCGAAGGCAGTCGCTTAACCAACTGAGCCACCCAGGTGCCCCTTCCTTAGCCATTTGTTT
>NW_027722472.1:0-318 GCF_054177405.1 Leptonychotes weddellii | reverse complement strand
TATTCATGTTCATCAGGGATATTGGCCTGTATTTCTTTTTTTTACTGAAGTCTTTATCTGGTTTAGGTATCAGGGTAATGCTGGCATCATAGAATGAATTTAGATTATATGTCAACAAATGGAACAACCTAGAAAAAATGGAGAAATTCCTACAAACATATAAACTACCAAAACTGAAACAGGAAGAAAAAAACTTGAACGGACCAATAACCAGCAAAGAAATTGAATCAGTAATCAAAAAAAGCCCAACAAACAAAAGTCCAGGACCAGATGGCTTCCCAGGCTTCACACAAACGTTTAAAGAAGAGTTAATACCTA
>NW_027722471.1:0-5287 GCF_054177405.1 Leptonychotes weddellii | reverse complement strand
CAAGCCTTTCTCAAGAAACAAGAAAGGTCTCAAGTACACAACCTAACCCTACACCTAAAGGAGCTGGAGAAAGAACAGCAAATAAAGCCTAAACCCAGCAGGAGAAGAGAAATAATAAAGATCAGAGCAGAAATCAATGAAATAGAAACCAAAAGAACAGTAGAACAGATCAATGAAACTAGGAGCTGGTTCTTTGAAAGAATTAAAAAGATTGATAAACCCTTGGCCAGACTTATCAAAAAGAAAAGAGAAATGACCCAAATAAATAAAATCACGAATGAAAGAGGAGAGATCATGACCAACACCAAAGAAATACAATTATAAGAACATATTATGAGCAACTATGTGCCAGCAAATTAGATAATCTGGAAGAAATGGATGCATTCCTAGAGGTGTATAAACTACCAAAACTGAACCAGGAAGAAATAGAAAACCTGAACAGACCTATAACCACTAAGGAAATTGAAGCAGTAATCAAAAATCTCCCAATAAACAAAAGCCCAGGGCCAGATGTCTTCCCAGGAGAATTCTACCAAACATTTAAAGAAGAATTAATACCTATTCTTCTGAAACTGTTCCAAAAAATAGAAATGGAAGGTCTTTAAGACTTAAGTAAACAAATCTAAACACACCCTATCACCTTTAAAACATGAAATTAAGCCTAAATTGCTGTAGATTCTAGAGTTTATAAGACAGAAGCAAAACTGCATTTAATTCAGTTTATAAGAGCAAAATATTTATGAACACATTATTGGAATAAGTGTGGTAAGAAAATGTATAAAATATATTGAAAATAATTATTTATGACTACATCAATTATTCATACTTGAGAGTAATTTTTTGTCCCATCTATTACAGTGTAGCTTGTATCAGACAAACACTGCAAAGGGGGATATATATATATATGGCACTGGACAACTTTCTACACAGGAAGAACTAGATAAGCTGTACTTTTTTATAGAAAAGAAGCACATGCTTGGAGCACAATTTTTTTCCCGAGGGCATTTTCCAAATGATAAATCAAGAAAGAAAAGCCCAAGCAAAATCAGAAGTCTCAGTAGAAAGAGGACTGTGTTAAGTGATTGTAAAGGGGCAAGGACATGACAGGCAATATGTCAGAAAGAAAGACTAGCAGAGGGCGCCTGGGTGGCTCAGTTGGTTAAGCGACTGCCTTCGGCTCAGGTCATGATCCTGGAGTCCCTGGATCGAGTCCCACATTGGGCTCCCTGCTCGGCAGGGAGTCTGCTTCTCCCTCTGACCCTCCCCCCTCTCATGTGCTCTCTCTCATTCTCTCTCAAATAAATAAATAAAATATTAAAAAAAAAAAAAAAAGAAAGAAAGGAAGACTAGCAGAGAAGTAGTCCACAAGTCTACATATAATGTTCCTAAAATCTTTGGTGAGATCCTAAACCGCACTCATGGGTATTACTCCAAAGCCCAATAGAAACCATTTGTAAAATTAGTGTGCTGAGCAGTGATTTCAGCACCTTTTGCATATTGAGCAGAAATTCTGGAATTTGAATTCCAACAGGTGGCATGACCTTGGTGAATACCTCATGTTTCAGTTTAAATTTCAGAGGCTTAAGCATTAAGGATAAAGACTACACCCTAGAAGCAAGAACCAGAATCCAGAGTAAGGGACATATCTTAAGAATAAGGGCAAAACTAAAGTAAAGCAACTCTAACAAAGCCTAAAACCAACGTTTAACAGGATCAAGTGATTCCACCAGTATTTTATCTGCTAGCCAAAAGAAAAATTAACCATCATCAAAAACATCTTCAGTTTTTATCAACAATGTCCAATAATGAATAGAAATATGAGAGACATGCTAAATATCAGGTAACACATGACCACAAACTAAAATGAAATAAAATAGGCATTGGAAATAGATATTGCAGTTGATGGGGACTTTAACCATGATTAATATATTTGGGAAAATGGAGAGGAATATTAAGTAGATGTAAAGATAGAGAATTTCAATGGTAAATTTAGCTCTATAGAAAAAAATCAATGTCCTAGAACTGAAAAATTAAATATCTGAAATTAGTAATACATTGGATGAACTTGACAACAAACTGAACACAGTAAAAGAGAGGATTAGTGAACAGGAAACAAATTTTAAAGAAAATATCAAAGCTAAAGTACAGAAAGAGAAGAGAATGAAAATAACAAAAGAAATATATGGAACACAGTTAATAATTCTAAAATAATGAGACTCCAGTCCCATGGAAAGAGGACAAGAGAATGGGAAAAAAAAAAAAAAAAGAAAGAGGACAAGAGAATGGGAAAAAGCAATATCTGACAAGATAAGAGCTAACAATTTTGCTACATCAACAAGATGTGTCAATTCACTGACCTAAACTATGAACTCTTAGCAGGAAACATAAAGATTAACTATATCTTGCCACATAATATTAAACTTCTGGGGGCAACAAAGGCAATGAAGATAAGCCAGAAGATTAAAACAACAACAACAACAACAACAACAACACATTATCTTCAAAGGAGGAAGAGTAAATTGATCACTGACCTTCCAATGAAAACTACAAAAACCAAAAGACAAGAAACAGCATCTTTACAATGTTTCAAGAAACACAGCTCTTCAGCCCATCTAGAATCCTATACCTGGCAAATATTCTTCAGAACTGATGCAAATATGAGGATGTTTTTAGACACACACCATCTGCTATAATTCATTGCCAACAAACCTGCAATACAAAGAATACCAAAGCTTGTTCTACACATTGAAGGAAAATGATACTAAATAGAAGCCAGGAGTCACTAGAAAGAACTAAGAGCAGTGAGAAAGGTAATGATGCAGGTGAAAAAAAATGAATACGATGCTTAAAACAACAATAATCATGTCCTGAGGAGTTTAAATGTGAAATAAAATATATGACAAAAGCACAAAGATGGGAAAGGTAAAATGTACTTAATCTTCTAAGGGGATTGCATTTTGTGGAGGTAGTTAAAGAACTAATTTAAGGTAGACTGTAATAAGTCAAGGCTGCATACTGTAATCTCTAGGGCAACCATTAAAAGAATAATAAAAATGATACCTAAAAGGCTGTTAGAGGACCAAAATGGAATAATTATTCATACTTGATAGTTTTTCAATTTAAATAGATGAACAATGGAAATACTTCATTGGTTTAATTGAGTAATGTATAAAATATAGTTTGTTCTTTTCTCTAATAAAAGAGCATTAAATTTCAGTAAAATTTTATACCAAAATTTTAACTGAAGCTACTTAAAGCTTTTAAAAGAATTCATTTAAAATCTTTTATTTTCTATTAGAACAAAAAGTTCACTCTAATGGTTGCACATACTTTTATAATTAAATAGTACATTCAATGCATATATTAAATTGTATTTATTCCTGAAATAAAAAATCAAATACACCAGAAAGATCTGGCATCCTCTTTGTCTATACCCCTCTGTGAGTAAAAGTTAACTACAATGTCTTTAACAGCTATTGGCTTTCATTTTTGGGTGGACTGAAGATGTATCTGGAAAAATAGGAAGGTGACAAGCTAGTGCTGTTCATCAGGATAGAGGAAAGCAAGGATGTACCTACTAATCATAAAATGCTCTATTTAACCCCAATACTTAGTAGTAATATGAAGCCATCATCAAACAAATTAGCAATAACTAAAAAGAACATAATATATTTACAAGAAATAGCATGGTTCTGTGAAAAGTAAAAGCAAAATTTCAAAGTTTATTTCAGTGAACTGTGCTCATTAAACACTTCAAACTTACTACCTTAACACCAAAGTTTACCATTCACTAGAGTTTAAAAATTGACCAAAATACCTTCTGCTGAAATAAGTGTTTTCACCCAAAGCTAATGGTAGAAAAAATATATATATCTTGCTTGCTTCGGGGTCAAAATAGGAACCAGGATTTGGGATTCCAATCCAAACAACACTTTCTTAAATATATATTTTAAGAAGATTCTACAAATAGTTTCTCCAATGTCAAAAGCAGTATCATCTTTCAATTCTGAGCACAGCACAGAATTACAGCTGATTGGTCAAGCAGGGAAATGTCCATGTAAAAGTAGTGAAATGAATCTCTTTGGGATTGGGATGAATACAAGAATCAGTAGAGTATAAATTCATATCATGAAAATAATGACTAAGAAGTCCCAAAAGTAGGTCAGAGGATGTTCAAATGCCCTCTTATTTAGAGAAGTTAAGCACGCAATGTACAGTTGACATAAACTAGAGGGAGGTTTAAGGCACCTGCCAGGAATGGCACTTAACCCATTTCATACTTCTCACAATATTATAGGGTAGGTATTTATACTACTCTATTTTCTAAGTAGGAAAATTGAGCCTCAAAGAGATTTTATTATTTGTTACAGTTTCCACAGTAAGTGAAAGCACATCTGGGATCCAACCCCCGTCTTCTGAGGGCTTTCTACTATGCAACTAGATCCAATTCGGGCAACCTTCCCTTGGCAGAAGTCATCTATTTTTTTTTTTTTCCAAATATTCTATGATCAACAAGAAAAAACTTTGAAGTCTCATGCAGGAAGTGAAGTGAGAAGAAAGTTATAGAACAGTTGTTCCCTTAAAACTGTAAGAATATCACCTACATTCTTGGCTCCACCAATTTTGTTTCATGCCCGTGAGCAATGCATTTCATCTTTGTCATCCAACAACAACTGGCTTGCTTCCTGGTTTGTTTACTGAGCAAGTGGTGATTGGGGCTTAGCTTCTTTACCCAGGCCTTCAGCAGTGGCCACTGAGGGCAGGAATTGAGAGAGAAGGAAGGCCGGTCTACCCTGACTTTCTTACTCTATTGCCTGCCATCTTTTCCCCATCATTAATTTGGCAGAACCACTTACTTTTTTCTACTCACAAACATTTCGATGTACTTATTTTGATTTTCATTGGATGGTGTTTGGGTTTATCAGCAGTAATGCCTTTCACTTCTCAGGAAGCAGTTTACTGTCAGAATGAAAAGTATTCATTTTCTGTTCCATTGTGCTTTCCATCCTCCAAAGGTTTCCTGATAAACATTCAGGTGGAGATTCTTGTAGTGGCACTCAGACTCCATTTTCCCCTTATGCCAGTCTAATTTACAAGCTCAGACTAGATCCAGTATCTTTTCAGGATAAAAAAAATGTTTTAAGAAAAGCATGGTAGAAGGTAGCAGGAGGGGAAGAATGAAGCAGGGGAAATCGGAGGGGTAGACGAACCATGAGAGACGATGGACTCTGAAAAACAAACAGGGTTCTAGAGGGGAGGGGGGTGGGAGGATGGGTTAGCCTGGTGG
>NW_027722470.1:0-318 GCF_054177405.1 Leptonychotes weddellii | reverse complement strand
TCTCTAAAATAAATAAATAAATCATACTAAAATGTTTTAGAATGAGTAAATACTGTTGTTCAGTTATGGGCAAATACAATAAACTACACTTTTCAAGTAGAAAAAAATAGCAGTTCGGGGCATGTGATTCTTTGGTTTAAATGCAGTCATTTTGTATAATGATATATTTAACATTCTTTATGATATTATGAGTTTTTCACCAGAAAGGAAAATTATTAAAAGCCCAGAGGTCCTTAGAGCTGGACAGCTTGTATGTGCTATTTCATTCATGTTTGTCTTTTCAGATAAAAATTACTCCAGAAATTCTTGTGTTTTAAT
>NW_027722469.1:0-318 GCF_054177405.1 Leptonychotes weddellii | reverse complement strand
TTGTAATCCTCATTCTTCATAATTAGTATAAAAATAAAATTTTCCTAAAATTTCTTTTGCTTTTCAATAAATAAAATAAGTTTATATTCAGAGGGTGCCCCCTCCTTGGAGATCTGTAGAGGTGCTACATAATCGCTGTGACTCAGTGTCTACGAGACGCCCCTGATTTCCATGACTCCCCTTGTTAACGCCTGCAGGGGTCTCCCAGCGGCGGGACTGGGTATCCACCCCCAGTCTCCTGTCAGGACCCTTAACACTGAGGTAATGACTACAGAGCTCTCACTTTGGGGTTTTAAAATTAATCTTTAAAGCGGAGGC
>NW_027722468.1:0-318 GCF_054177405.1 Leptonychotes weddellii | reverse complement strand
TTTTATTGTATTAATCTATTTGCCTATCCCTGGTCCAACATCAAAAGTCTTGAATTTTATAGATTAAATTTGTGTCTTAAACCTTTATAGGTCATATATTTTCTCCTTAGGCTCTATAACTAGTGTCTGGGCTATCCATGGCCTTTAAAATTTCACATGAACTTAAAGAAGGTTTTAAATTTTAATGAAAAAAAAAAAACTTTGGAGTTTTGATTTCATTGCTTTGAATTTACAGGCTAATATATAGAGAATTGATGTCTTTGGAATATTGAGCATCCCCATTCATGAACACATTTTTCCATATAATTGTCTTATTTT
>NW_027722467.1:0-318 GCF_054177405.1 Leptonychotes weddellii | reverse complement strand
TACACAGCACTCTGCTAGAATATAAGAGATTTAGAGGCCATGAACCCTGCCTCAAGGACTTTAGCTGTAGTGGCAGCAGCGGGGGTGGTAGCAGCACCACCAGCAGCAGTGGTAACGGTGGTGGTGCTGGTAGTAGTGGTGGTAGTAACAGTGGTAGTAGTGGTGGGAGTGGTGGTGGTAGTGGTGGTAGTAGTGGTGGGAGTAACAGTGGTAGTAGTGGTGGGAGTGGTGGTAGTAATAGTGGTGGGAGTGGTGGTAGTAGTGGTGGGAGTGGTAGTAGTGGTGGGAGTGCTGGTAGTAGTGGTGGGAGTAACAGTG
>NW_027722466.1:0-318 GCF_054177405.1 Leptonychotes weddellii | reverse complement strand
TTTACTTCTTGACATGAAATGTCAATAGCAATATACCTTACGGAACTCTGAACATAAAGGAATCGGCACATATTTTTAAAACTGTATTGCTAAGTGTTTTCTCTGTAATTTGTTTGTGTATATTGTTGTATATCTTTCAAAAAATATTTAAGAATTCATATACTGTTTGGAATGTTGGTAAGTAATGTTTTCTCATTCTATCTTACTTTCTGAGACAGTGATTTTTAAAAATTGGGGGTCAAGACCTGTTTGAAATTTGGATGAGATCTAGGGCCCATCTGCCTAGAATGAACAAAATATTTATTCCATAGACCCTCA
>NW_027722465.1:0-318 GCF_054177405.1 Leptonychotes weddellii | reverse complement strand
TGGCAGGGAGTCTGCTTCTCCCTCTGACCCTCCCCCCTCTCATGTGTTCTGTCTCTCTCATTCTCTCTGTCTCAAATAAATAAATAAAATCTTTAAAAAATAAAATAAAATAAAATAGGTAACTCCCTCTCTTTCACTTTTACATAGTTAAATTACTCCTATGGTTTTGACACTTTTATTATCCTTTAGTCTGGCATGTTCTCAGCCTCAACTGCTCCCAATTGCTCCCACACTCCAACACACCCAATGTATCTCTACAAGTTTGCTCACCTGCCCTTCAGGAGCCCTTCATGTCCAATCACTTTTGTTTTAATACCT
>NW_027722464.1:0-318 GCF_054177405.1 Leptonychotes weddellii | reverse complement strand
TGGGTGGCTCAGTTGGTTAAGCGACTGCCTTCGGCTCAGGTCATGATCCTGGAGTCCCGGGATCGAGTCCCGCATCGGGCTCCCTGCTCGGCAGGGAGTCTGCTTCTCCCTCTGACCCTCCCCCCCTCTCATGTACTCGCTCTCTCTCATTCTCTCTCTCTCAAATAAATAAATAAAATCTTTAAAAAAAAAAAAAAGGCTCATCTGTGGTATTACCCATGACCAGTAGGACAGTGGCAGTGAGAGCTAGAAGGAATACAGCTGGTGAGGGAGAAGAATCATGATGTATATAATCTCAGAAAAGCTATTTTCTGCCCA
>NW_027722463.1:0-318 GCF_054177405.1 Leptonychotes weddellii | reverse complement strand
TTTTTTAACATATAATGTATTATTTGTTTCAGAGGTACAGATCTGTGATTCAAAACAGTATGGAGGTTCCTCAAAACGTTGAAAATAGAGCTACCATATGACTCAGCAATGACACAACGTATCTTAAAGGTTATTTTGCCATTACTTCCCAAATCTGCAGGGATGCCTAATGGTCTTATTCTGGTCTGTCCCATACTTACAACCAAGCATAGTAATTCTAAGGACAAAAACACAAGATAATTTTAATACTGCACAGATCCTACCTTGAGAAGTGGCTTTTTGGTTTCTGATAGTGGCTCATTTGAAAGTACATTTCTT
>NW_027722462.1:0-318 GCF_054177405.1 Leptonychotes weddellii | reverse complement strand
TTGTAATCCTCATTCTTCATAATTAGTATAAAAATAAAATTTTCCTAAAATTTCTTTTGCTTTTCAACAAATAAAATAAGTTTATATTCAGAGGATGCCCCCTCCTTGGAGATCTGTATAGGTGCTACATAATCGCTGTGACTCAGTGTCTACGAGACGCCCCTGATTTCCATGACTCCCCTTGTTAACGCCTGCAGGGGTCTCCCAGCGGCGGGACTGGGTATCCACCCCCAGTCTCCTGTCAGGACCCTTAACACTGAGGTAATGACTACAGAGCTCTCACTTTGGGGTTTTAAAATTAATCTTTAAAGCGGAGGC
>NW_027722461.1:0-318 GCF_054177405.1 Leptonychotes weddellii | reverse complement strand
GCCGGAGCGAGACGGTCCGGGTGGGGCGTGCTGTCCTGGCAGGCCGGGCCTCCGTCCGTGTCCCAGGCCAGCTGTAGGCTGAGCTCCCGATTGCGGAGATGATGGACTGCCTAAGGGACTTGTGTGCCGGGCCCTCGGGGACGAGCACACGGTGCCCCTGCTCGTCGGAGCGGCTGTGTGCTGTGACGGGGGCTTCGTTAGTGCCGCCAGCGCTGGGCGGGGTCTCGCTCGCGGGGAGGGGCGTGGATGGAAACGGGAGTTGATGACTTCCCACTTACAGCTCTTCCCAGCCCCACGAGCTCCCACTGAACTCCAAAT
>NW_027722460.1:0-5287 GCF_054177405.1 Leptonychotes weddellii | reverse complement strand
AAATAGAGCTACCTGATGACCCAGCATTTGCACTACTGGGTATTTACCCCAAAGACACAGATGTAGTGAAAAGAAGGGCCATATGCACCCCAATGTTCATAGCAGCAATGTCCGCAATAGCCAAACTGTGGAAAGAGCCGAAATGCCCTTCAACAGATGAACGGATAAAGAAGATGTGGTCCATATATACAATGGAATATTACTCAGTCAATCGAAAGGATGAATACCCAACTTTTACATCAATATGGATGGGACTGGAGGAGATTATGCTAAGTGAAATAAGTCAAGCAGAGAAAGTCAATTATCATATGGTTTTACTTATTTGTGGAACATAAGGAATAGCATGGAGGACATTAGGAGAAGGAAGGTAAAAATGGGGGGGGGAATTGGAGAGAGACATGAACCATGACAGACTATGGACTCTAGAAACAAACAGGGTTTTAGAGGGGATGGGGGAGGGGGTTAGCCCGGTGATGGGTATTAAGGAGGGCACGTACTGCATGGAGCACTAGGTGTTATACGAAAACAATGGATCGTGGATCACCACATCAAAAACTAACGATGTATTGTATGGTGACTAACGTAACATAATAAAATTAAAAAAAAAAAAAAAGAAGACATACAAACAGCTAACAGACACATGAAAAAATGTTCAACATCACTAGCCGTCCGGGAAATTCAAATCAAAACCACAATGAGATATCACCTTACACCAGTTAGAATGACTAAAATTAACAAGGCAAGGAACAACAAATGCTGATGAGGATGTGGAGAAAGGGAAACCCTCTTACACTGTTGGTGGGAATGCAAGCTGGTACAGCCACTCTGAAAAACAGTATAGAGGTTCCACCCAGCAATTGCACTCCTGGGTATTTACCCCAAAGATATAGACATAGTGAAAAGAAGGGGCATCTGACCCCCAATGTTCATAAGCAGCAATGTCCACAATATCCAAACTGTGGAAGGAGCCAAAATGCCCTTCAACAGATGAATGGACAAAGAAGGTGTGGTCCATATACACAATGGAAGATTACTCAGCCATCAGAAAGGATGAATCCATCCACCGACATGGATGAAACTGGAGAGAATTATGCTAAGTGAAATAAGTCAAGCAGAGAAAGACAATTATCATATGGTTTCACTCATATGTGCAAAGTAAGGAATAGCATGGAGGACCATAGGGGAAGGGAGGGAAAACTGAATGGGAAGAAATCAGAGGGACAGATGAACCATGAGAGACTCTGGGAAACAAACTGAGGGTTTGGAAAGGGAGGTGGGTGGCAGGATGGGGTAGATGGGTGATAGGTATTAAGGAGGGCACGTGTTGTGATGAGCACTGGGTGTTATACGCAACTAATGAATTGTTGAACACTACATCAAAAACTAATGATGTACTATGTTGGCTAACTGAACATAATAAAATAAATAAACAAATAAAAAAATTATGTTCAAGTCTTTTCCCTCTGTTTTAATTGGGTTATTTGTTTTTTTGCTTTTGGGTTGTAGGGTTTTTATATATTCTGGATACCTTATCAGATACATGATTTGCAAATATTTTCTCCCATTCTGTAGATTGCCTTTTTACTCTGTTGATAGCATACTTCAATACGTGAAAGTTTTAAATTTTGATGTAGTCCAGTTTATCTATTTTTTTTTCTTTTGTTGCCTTTGCTTTTGGTGTTATAGCCAAGAAATTAACAAGTCTGATGGCATGAAGACTTTCTCCTATGTTTTCTTCTAAGAGTTTTATAATTTTAGCTCTTACATTTAGGTCTTTGATCCATTTTACTTTTTGCATATGATGTAAGGTAAGGGTCCAACTTCACCTTTTGTACATGTATATTCAGTCTTCTCAGCACTCTTTGTTGAAAACTCCCATGACATCTTGCACATGTATTTATAATTATGCATTTTCCTCTCTGAAGTAATGTGCTCATAAACTGGCTGTCATGCAGGGGCAGGGGTAGCATGGAGAGAAGCCTTGATTTTCAGTATTTGCTGATTTCTCTTGTGTTAATACTCTCACCATGGCCAAATTTAAACTACTAACATGATGACATCACTGAACATGGAGTTAGGGGTACAAGCTTGCAATTATTATTATTATTTTATTTTTAAAGATTTTATTTATTTGACAGAGATACAGCGAGAGAGGGAACACAAGCAGGGGGAGTGGGAGAGGGAGAAGCAGGCTTCCCGTGGAGCAGGGAGCCCGATGTGGGGCTCGATCCCAGGACCCCGGGATCATGACCTGAGCTGAAGGCAGATGCTTAACAACTGAGCCACCCAGGCGCCCACTTGCAATTATTTTGCTTTGTATTTCTAGCACCTGGCTTATATTAAATACTCAAATCTCACTTGTTAAATTTTCATTTGACAAATATTTTTGAGTGCTTTCTGTGTGCCGTCACAGTACTAGGTACTGTGAATGCATAATGATGGGGGAAAAAAAAAAAACATACATGGTTCCTACTACCTTGATACACCTTACAATCTAGTGACAAGAGAAATAATACAGAAGTAAATCAGAAAATGACTAATAATTACCCATCAGGATAAGTAAGATGAAAGAAATAAATAGGGTATAAGATGGAATTGCTTAAACAGTCCTCTCTAAAGGGAAGGAATTAGAAAAAAAGCAAGCATGGTGCTTTCATACATGGAGAGAATGAACTGATTATGAAAAATGCCAGGGATGAACACTTTGGGTAGAGGGAAAGAACCTGTGCAAAGGCCTTAAAACAAACGACCATGGCCTCTGAGAGAAGTTTAAGGGAGGCCATGTGTGTGGGATACAGGGAGATGGGGAGAGTGGCCCACAGTGAGGTTGGAGAGGTTGGTGGGGGCCAGAACATATATGGTCTTGGAAACCACTTTTGGGCAGTAGGAGTTTATTTGAAGGGTAATAAAAAGCCACTTAAGGGTTCTAAGCAGAAAGCAGGCATAATTGGTTTCTAAAAGTGTATTTTTCTGGCTCTGTGTATTAGTTGAAAGCCATCGCTGAAGCAAGGGTGCAGTAATAAAGTTTTGAAGGGCTGCAGATGAAATCTGGATATGAGAGGGGAGAAAGGGAAAAGTGAGTATATTTGAGACTTTATCTTGAAGATAAAACAGAGAGGACTTTATGATTTATTAGATGTCAGAAATTAGGGGGTGAAGTGTCCTTTAGTCAGTAACTCTGGGAAAAAAAGTTGGAAAATAAGCAGTTCATTCTTTTTAAGAAGTTCCCAGCCCTGAGCTAGGCACTTAGAGTTACATAAAAGAGGTGACTGACACAGTATACATAGAAATTCATACTCTAGTGGCACCGAGACTTGAAATTGTAATAACCAGAGTATACAAAGTCATAAACTAATATTCTATTTGAGGTGGAGGGGTATAAGTGTACAAAGAATTCTGGAAAAAAAAAAGATCCTAGTAGGTTGGAAGTTTCATGGGGAATGAAGTCTCTGAAGGAAGTACAAGACTCAACTGGGCAGACAGGAAGAGCCAGAGGCCTTCACAAGTATGGGAAACTAGAACACCACAGAATCTGTCAAGATGGATATCTATGAAGTGGAGAGGAAGACAGCTAGCCCACTACACAGTTGCTGGATGGAGATCATTGGAGGATTAAAGGGAAGTGGCATCAGGATCATCAGAGCTTTTTGTACTTAATTTACAAAATGCTTTCCCTTAATTTATTTTATTCGATCCTCATCATGAAATAGGTAAGGCAACAGGGTTATTTCCTCATTTTATAGGCTGGAGGTGGGATATTTAAATGGTGAAGAGTTTTACCCAAGTTTACATGGCCAGAGGTTGAATTAGAGCTAGGACCCAAACCTTCTCATTCTCTTAGCTCTTCTCTTTTTACTACAAAACTTATTTTGCTGTGGAAGAATCAAAATTAGTGGTTTGGCTGTGTGTTTTGTTTTTTGGGGCAGAGGATTATGAATGATAAAAAAAAGAAGACTATACTGATTTCATTTAAAATTGAAAGCCATGTCAAGTTTGGGTTTCAGGATATTGATCATGTTTACTTTCAGAGTCATGTGGAATACATCATTTTTCTCTCTAGCACTATTTGGATACCAAGAGTTTCGAAGTTAGGAGGGGTTTTTAGGAAAAATGAAACAAGACAAAACCAGAGAGGGAGACAAACCGTAAGAGACTCTTAACCTCAGGAAACAAACTGAGGATTGCTGGAATGGTGGGGGGTGGGAGGGATGGGGTACCCAGCACTGTGTATTGTGTAAGACTGATGAATCACAGACTTGTACCCCTGAAACAAATAATACATTATATGTTAGTAAAAAAAATTTTTTTAATTAAAAAAATAAAATAAATGGATTAATAATAAAGCAACTAAAAAAACAAACTAATGCAACAAAAAAGAGGGCTTTTTAAAAATAATTAATTAATTAATTTGACAGAGAGAGAACATAAGCACTAGGAGCAGCAGACAGAGGGAGAGAGAAAAGCAGCCTCCCTTCTGAGCAGGACCCTGGGATCATGACCTGAGCCCAAAGCAGACACTTGATCAGCTGAGTCACCCAGGGCCCCTCTAAGTTAAGAGGGCTTTAACATTTACCCCCATCATGACCCATGCACTTATGAAACCACTACTAAAGAAACAAAACAAACCTTGTCATGGAGATTTCCTTTTGAATTAACTGCATAATTTGGTAAAGAAAAAAAAAGAAAAAGAAAAGAAAGCCCCGGGCTACTATGTTCAGCTTCCACAGATTTTACTAGAATGACTGAATGGCTAAAATATGATTTTTATAATTTCCTGATTAGTTCATTTCTCTTCTCTCATTTGACTACATGGTGGTTTCCATAAAGATTCTGAAAGCATTTTGTAGACATGAGTCTTTTCAAGAGGATGGTGGTCAAAATCAAACTCTAGAAAACTGAGAATACACTTTGCATGGTGACCATGTCTCTGTAAGATTAGAATCTCAGTACTTTCTCTATGGAAGCTTAGTGTATGGGTCTGAATTTATTGGGCATAGTACTCTACTATAAAATAGTGTTGTCTGTGTGTGGCTCATATGTGTGTGTCTATAAGAATCATGCTTGCTTTGTTTAAATTCAACAAATATTTATTAAGAGGAGCAAGCCCTATGCCATGGACACAGAAAACTCTTAATCCAGCACAGAGTGTGATGAGTATAGTTGGCATGAGAGATACACAGCTATGGAAAATTGAAGAGGTGAGGAGGGAATACTTTAGACATTTAAGCAGAATCTAGAAGAATGGGTAGGACTTTATCAGGTAGAGATGGAGATAGACATACTTAGC
>NW_027722459.1:0-318 GCF_054177405.1 Leptonychotes weddellii | reverse complement strand
TTTTAGCCATTCTGATTGGTGTGAGGTGGTATCTCATTGAGGTTTTGATTTGGATTTCAGTGGGAGACTTTTAAAAGCCAAATGTGATGCTCATCCTTCAAAGTTTGAGAGAACAATAGTTTTTTTTTTTACTCCTAGCCTCTAGAATTGGTAAGATTTTAATAATTTGTATTTAATTTCTACCACTGAGTTTATTGGGTTTAAGTTTTGGATTTCAATCTCTTTGGATTTATTTCTGCTCTTTCCCCTACATTTCAGCAGAAAATGATTGTGTTTGGGTTTCCACTCTTGGAGGGCATTCCCTGGTCTGAACTGTTT
>NW_027722458.1:0-318 GCF_054177405.1 Leptonychotes weddellii | reverse complement strand
TTTCTCCATGCATGTATTTTTAATCTATATGTGTCTTTGTAGTCAAAGTGGGTTTCTTCGAGACAACATACGGTTGGCTCTTGTTTTTTTTAATTCACTCTGATAATGTGTCTTTTAATTGGTACATTTAGACCATTTATATTCAGAGTGATGATTGATATAGTTGGATGCACATAGAACAACTGAATTTAGAAATGTGAGTGTGTATATGCATATATATACAATTTCTATTTATATAAAAACATATAATAGATGCCAGCCTATTTCCAAGTAGTCTGAGAGTTGTCATATTTAAAAGATAAATACTTTTTTTTTTTT
>NW_027722457.1:0-318 GCF_054177405.1 Leptonychotes weddellii | reverse complement strand
CCGTGGGAGGACGGGACTGTGGCATCCAGCTCCGGCCACTGCCACCTTGATCTTCTGTTGTTTTCTCAGCACCTCCAAATCCAATGAAAACCAATTTCTGTCCCTGCCATCTGAGGAACGGGTCCAAGGCAGTTTTTCTCCACCTTATTTGCACTGCTCTACAAAAGCTCCCGGGAACAAAACATGTCAGGAAATGGTGGCTTAGTGACATCAGCAACATCTGGCGAGTTTTGTTGTCACCTCAGTGGGGGCCTTCTTGTTCATCAACTTTGACTTGTGGCACCCAGCAAACTTTCTCTGCCAAGCAAAGGACCATGG
>NW_027722456.1:0-318 GCF_054177405.1 Leptonychotes weddellii | reverse complement strand
GGACTCGATCCCGGGACTCCAGGATCATGACCCGAGCCGAAGGCAGTTGCTTAACCAACTGAGCCACCCAGGCGCCCCCAGCACAGTGTTCTTAACGGGAGCCACAAGTTTCTAGTTACCTTTATAAAAACCAAACCTGACTATAGATATAGGTGACTATCAGGTGAGCAAGTTCCTTTGCATAGCCATGCTAGAGCAGAGTGTTTCCAGCAGTACTGCATCTCCCAGTTCAGACCCTCTTCTTTGTTTTTCCATTATTACGATGTGACTTGCCATCCCTTAGGCATGGTAGGCAACTGGTACGTTGTCTCTCCTTGG
>NW_027722455.1:0-318 GCF_054177405.1 Leptonychotes weddellii | reverse complement strand
GTCTTCAGGATGCCTGGATGGCTCAGTCGGTTAAGCATCTGATTCTTGATTTTGGCTCGGGTCATGATCTCAGAGTTGTGGGATCGAGCTCTGCTTCTTCTCTCTCTGCCCCAACCCGCCCCCCCCCACCCCCACTCATGCTCACTTGCTCTCTCTCTCTCTCTCTCTCTAATAAATAAATAAAATCTTAAAAAAAAAAAGTGCTTCCAGCTTTTCATCTATATGTCTATGATGTCATTACTTCAGAAATATGAATTCCATTCAGGAATTCAGTTTTATGTTCTCATATATTAGTGGTTAATTTTTTTCTCTGAAGAC
>NW_027722454.1:0-318 GCF_054177405.1 Leptonychotes weddellii | reverse complement strand
TCACGCCTTATACACCAAAGAAATTACTAGATGCTCCCTTGTGGACAGCAGAGCCATTGACTTGGTGACCTGTGTGTTCTTACCTGCCCAAGAAGGAGAAAAAGATATCCAATTAAGGCAGAATCTTGCCAGAAAGGAAGGGGCATAATGTCCACTTACGGTAGAATACCACTGTGAGGTACTCCAGCAAACCTCGAACGACGAGATCCCTTTGCTTTGCCTCATTTCGTGTCTGATCACCTATCCTATGCACCCTTCCTCTCCCTCTGATGAAAATAAAAGCCCTCCCCAGGACCTGAACCTTGTAAGCTGTGTACT
>NW_027722453.1:0-318 GCF_054177405.1 Leptonychotes weddellii | reverse complement strand
TAATAGTGGGAGAAAATAATTCATATTTTGGGGATATAATTCTCTGATGTTAGTGGCTTTAGAAAGGAGTCTGTACAACAGTGCTGCTCAACCTTACTGTATATGCTAGTTGCTTGGGGAATCCTTTGAAAATAAAGCTTCTCATTCAGTAGGTCTCAGGTGAAGCCTGACGATCTCAATTTTTAACTAGCTCTCCAGTTGATGCTGATGCTGCCGGTACAGGGACCACCCTTGGGAGTAGCAAGCTGTTCAGCATACTGGGAAGATGATTACACTACATTGACTAGCACTTTGTCAAATAAACACAGGGTGGCGCTC
>NW_027722452.1:0-318 GCF_054177405.1 Leptonychotes weddellii | reverse complement strand
GAGGACTGTCCTTCTCCCATAGCAAGCTGCCCCCTCCCATGCTCACCGCCTGCGGTCCCGGGACAGGGCCTCGCCCAACAGTGACCACTGACACTGAAGAAATGGTGAAGGAGACACAATTCTAACAGTGAAAGCCTGGGGGTTCTGATGGCAACTCAGGCACCTGAGCTCCAGGGAGCAGAACACAGCAAGGGGGATTTGTCAGGTGACAGCATGCGCCAAGGGAATTAGTGCCAGGGCGCTGGACAGAGTGGTGTGTGTGTGTGCACGTGCGTGATGGGCTGTGTGTGGTATGTGAATGTGTGTGGTGTGTGTGTG
>NW_027722451.1:0-318 GCF_054177405.1 Leptonychotes weddellii | reverse complement strand
TGGTGGGGAGGAGAGAAATCCAGCAGGTGCAGGGCGGTGGGGCTCTTGGAAGGCAAAAGGGAAGGATGGAAGGTGAGGTCTCAGAGAGCACGGGCCCCAGACTCGAGCCACTGTGCTCAGGGGGGGGTGGGCAAGGAGCCCCCCACGTTACAGCTGCCACGGGTCGCTCTTCTAAATGCCCGTTCTTCGCCCTGGCCGCACGTGGATCCACCAGGGGAGCTGCAAACACTGCTGGGGCCCAGGCCTGGGCCCCAGACGTTCCCACGGCCCTGGTCAGGGGAGGCAGGGTGCTGAGCTTGACGGCGTCCAGGGGATTCC
>NW_027722450.1:0-318 GCF_054177405.1 Leptonychotes weddellii | reverse complement strand
TAGGGATCAGTCTAACAAAAGATGTGTATGACTCTGCATAGAAAACTGCATAGAGGGGAGCCTGGGTGGCTCAGATGGTTAAGCGTCTGCCTTCAACTCAGGTCATGATCCCGGGGTCCTGGGATCGAGTTCCGCATCGGGCTCCCTGCTCCTTGGGGAGCCTGCTTCTCCCTCTGCCTCTCTCTCTCTCTCTCTCTCTCTCTCTCTCTCTGTCTCTCATGAATAAATAAATAAAATCTTTAAAAAAAAAAACTGCATAGAAAAAAGATACTACAGAGGAAAAGAAGACCTAAATAAATGGAAGTATATACTATTGTT
>NW_027722449.1:0-5287 GCF_054177405.1 Leptonychotes weddellii | reverse complement strand
CAGCAACCTCTTCGACCTCAGCTGCAGCAACTTCTTCCTAGAAACATCACCAAAGGCAAGGGAAGCAAGGGCAAAAATGAACTATTGGGACTTCATCAAGATAAAAAGCTTTTGCACAGCCAAAGAAACAGTCAACAAAACCAAAAGACAACTGACAGAATGGGAGAAGATATTTGCAAGTGACATATCAGATAAAGGGCTAGTATCCAAAATTTATAAAGAACTTATCAAACTCAACACCCAGAGAACAAATGATCCAATCAGGAAATGGGCAGAAGACATGAACAGATATTTTTCCAAAGAAGACATCCAAATGGCCAACAGACACATGAGAAAGTGCTCAACATCACTCAACATCAGGGAAATCCAAATCAAAACCTCAATGAGATACCACCTTACACCAGTCAGAATGGCTAAAATTAACAAGTAAGGAAACGACAGATGTTGGCGAGGATTTGGAGAAAGGGGAACCCTCCTACACTGTTTTTGGGAATGCAAGCTAGTACAGCCACCCTGGAAAACAGTATGGGGGTTCCTCAAAAAGTTGAAAATAGAGCTACCATATGATCCAGCAATTGCACTACTGGGTATTTACCCCAAAGATACAAATGTAGGGATCCGAAGGGGTACATGCACCCCAATGTTTGTAGCAGCCATGTCCACACTAGCCAAACTGTGGAAAGAGCCAAGATGTCCATCGACAGATGAATGGATAAAGAAGATGTAGTATATATATGCAATGGAATATTATGCAGCAATGAAAAGGAATGAAATCTTGCCATTTCCAACAATGTGGATGGAACTGGAGGGTGTTATGCTGTGTGAAATAAGTTAATCAGAGAAAGACATGTATCATATGACCTCACTTATATGAGGAATTCTTAATCTCAGGAAACAAACTGAGGGTTGCTGGAGTGGTGGGGGGTGGGAGGGATGTGGTGGCTGGGTGATAGACATTGGGGAGGGTATGTGCTATGGTGAGCGCTGTGAATTGTGTAAGACTGATGAATCACAGACCTGTACCTCTGAAACAAATAATACATTATATGTTAAAAAAAAAAAAAAGAAGAAGATAGCAGAACGGGAAAAATGAAGGGCGGGAAATCAGAGTGGGAGATGAACCATGAGAGACGATGGACTCTGAAAAACAAACTGAGGGTTCTAGAGGGGAGGGGAATGGGAGGATGGGTTAGCCTGGTGATGGGTATTAAAGAGGGCACATTTTGCATAGAGCATGGGTGTTATACACAAACAATGAATCATGGAACACTACATCAAAAACTAATGATGTTATGTATGGTGATTAACATAACATAATAATAATAAAAAAAAGAAAAATGGTATCTGCTGTTAATAGGCAGAGTGTTCTCTGTTTCTTAGTTCTAACTGGTTAATAGGGTTGTTCAAATTCTCTATATCCTTATTGATCTTCTGTCTAGTTCTATCAATTATTGAAAGTGGGGTATTAAAAATGAAATTATTATTTTAGTTTTGTCCTTCAATTTTTGCCTCATATATTTGGAGCTTGTTAGGCTGTGCATGTTTATAATTATTAGATATCTTCTTGTATTGTGTTTTCAATATATAACACCCTTTTTCTTGTAACCTTTTCTGACTTAATGTCTGTTTTGTCTTTTGGTTAGCATTTGAATGGGCTTTTTCTATCCTTTTAGTTTCAACCTTTTTCTTTCCTTATATCTGAAGTGAGTCTCTGGTAGATAGCATGTAGATGGATTCTAGTTTTTAATCCAATTTTTCAATCTCTGTGCTTTAATAGGAGAGGGTAATCCATTTATATTTAATGTGTTTAATGATGAGAAAGGATTTATTTCTGCAATTTATCTATTTTTTTCTCCATGCCTTAAATGTCTATTGTTCCCCAATTCCTCTGTTAGTGACTTTTTTGTATTTATTTTATTTTTTATAGTGTATTATTTTGATTTCCTTCTTTTCCATATTTTTAAAGATATTGTTTTAGTATTTTCCTTGGGGATTACAATCAACATCTTAAAATTTAGAGTTGAATAATCCTAACTTAATAATAATAACTGAATAATACTAACTTAATTTCAATATTATAAAGAAATTTTGCTCTTATACATGTCATTTTTTGACATTTTTTTCATGATTTTCTTCAGTTCTTTTTTCATTGTTTTATTTAGTTC
Organism: Leptonychotes weddellii; assembly: GCF_054177405.1. Lineage (NCBI taxonomy): Eukaryota > Metazoa > Chordata > Mammalia > Carnivora > Phocidae > Leptonychotes > Leptonychotes weddellii. The sequence goes on along the minus strand of NW_027722449.1, from coordinate 3,122 downwards.
ATAGAACATATTTAAGATAGTTGATTTAATATTTTTGACTAATATTTCCAATTTCTGGATTTCCTTAGCGATGGTTTCTGTCAAATTATTTTTTCCCATGAATGGACCATTCTTTCACGTTTCTTTGTATGCTTTGTGAATTTTTGTTGAGATTTGGACATTCTGAGTATTATGTTATGTTAATTTTGGAAATCTAATTCTCTCATTCCTGTGGATTGCTCTTTTTTGGCTTGTTGAGGGCTGGAGCCATCATTTTGTGATTTTCTAAACTATTTTTTCAAAGTGTATCTTTATTGTGTGTGGTCACTGAAGTTTCTCTTCATTTTTACTATGATCAGCCAGTGACATAACAAAAATTTCCTTAAATGTCAGGTTCTCCATTGGGGGAGGGGAGGGCCTTGTGTCTCTTTGTGGCTAGGAAGGCATGTTAACCCTTTGGTGTTAAAACATTGGCTGACTTGTATGCCAGGTTCTCAGTGATCAAAATCAGCATACAGTAATGAGCAATGTAATTACAAAATTCTTATGCCTGGAAGAGAAGTTTTTTTTTTTTTAAAGCATTTTAGAAAATCAACTTTATTGAAGTGTAATTTACATACAAAAAAATTCACATTCTAAGTTTGTAGTTTGATGTGGTTTGACAAATATATACACCCATGTAACCGCCTTCAAAGTCAAGATGAAGAAAATTTACTTCATTCCTCTTTTTTTTCTTTTTAAAGATTTTATTTATTTATTTGAGAGAGAGAATGAGAGAGAGAGAGCACATGAGGGGAGAGGGTCAGAGGGAGAAGCAGACTCCCTGCTGAGCAGGGAGCCCGATGCGGGACTCGATCCCGGGACTCCAGGATCATGACCCGAGCTGAAGGCAGTCGCTTAACCAACTGAGCCACCCAGGTGCCCTACCTCATTCCTCTTAATAGGCAGTCAATCCAATCCTTAAGCAACCTTTTATCTAATTAGAAATCTCTAAGCTTTGACAGGTTATCTCTTGCTTCCTTCTGCTGAGATCTCCTCAACTTTTCTGATGGTCTCTCTGACAAGCTAAACCCTAACTAGGTCTGTTACACAGCCATATTTGTTCTATGGGGAGCACCCCATAGAAAAATGGGAACATAGGCCAATCTCACCACAGCCACCTCTTCTTGCTCTGCCATAATAGCTAATTGTTCTGGAAGAAAAGGTGTTTATTGCACATCCCAACTCTAGAAATTTGTATCAGCAACATGGGCTGCAGTCTGCATGGCTGTCTGCCATAGGATTGGTGGATAAGGAATAGTAGCTCATAAGGAATAGTAGTACTCATAAAGGCCAAACTAACTAAAATTTATCAGCCTTTTCATCAAGCTTTCCCTGAGATGCTGCAAGTGCTTTACTAGATTCAGGGTTCCAAAATAGTTGCTTTAGACAGTTTGTGCCCATTCATTTGTTGTTTCTGTGAAAGGGTGGATTCCTGGAATACCTATTCTACCAACTTTCCTCACATTACTCATGCATTGCTTTTTGTTGTTGTTCTGTTCCAATGATATGTCTGCAAATTCCTTCATCTCTACTCATGGTAGATTGTATTATTCCAAATATATAGTCCATCTCTGGTGGTAAGATTATATATTCACATCTTTTGCCATGAACTTTGCAGTGCCCTCCCACTCTAATTCTGGACTTGGCCATGTGACTTGCTTTGGCCAATATGATTTTAGGAAATGTGATACAGAGAGAGACCTGAAAAGTGTTTTCAGATTTGGGTTTGCTTTCTTTCAGTTCTGGGACTGCCATGAGAAGAGCATACTTAGGTTACCCTGTTAGACCCAGGAGGAAGACAAATAGACTGGAGCTGCCTCAGCCAAGTGACCCCACCTAGGCTTAGCCTAGGTTAGCCAACCTTTAGTCAACCTACAGATGTTTAGGGAATCCCAGTCAGTATCCATAAAGCTAAATAACCTGAACTATATTAGATTAGCCAATTCCTTCTTCACAGCCATGTGAGCTAAATAAATGCCAGTAAGATTTTTATGGTTGCTCATTATGCAGCAATAACTAACCAGTTCAATAATACATTTTACTATATGGTAAGATGTTAACCCGTTTTACTTATTTTTTACTTTGCAAAATTATTTTATAGCTATTCTTGGCTCCTTATCCTGGTTTGCTTAATAATGTAAATATTTGTGTGCATATCTTATCTTTTACCTGGAACCAGTCTGACTCTGAAAGATGGTTGAAAACATATATTGAATTATTCATTTTTAGTAGTACCCATGACAATATCTAGCTTAGAACTTCTTTACTCATAATGATAATCAATACCTAGTCATTGTTGAATTAAACTAAAGTTCTTCAAGGTCTAGAAGTACATAGTGAATCCTTACATTATCATTTACTTTATTACCTATAATGAAATTTAGAATGTTTGGTGCCATATAGATGCAGCCTATATTTAGATGGGTTTATTTTATTCTGTAGTCTCTTTTCCATAATAACAATGGTTATTACAATTTATATCAAATGGCATATGCTACCTTGGGTTATGATAGTATTCATAATATAGAAGCTACATAAGTAGTTTTCATCTCACTTTGTTTTTCAATTTTACTATAGCTTACTCTCTTTCAACTTACTCTGGATTTTCCCATATTTTCCTTATTTTTATTTCAAGAAACTAAGTAATATTTGGATATATATGAAGGTGCTTGAAGCAGATGGACAACTCTGATTCAGCCCAGTAAGAATGTTTGCAAATTTTTCATGGGGTTTTAGTGACCTCATGTACAATGCTTTTGGATAATAGCAAAGTAAATTCATTATACATAACATATTAATTGAAAGTCAAAATTGCCTGGCTTTTGATTTTGCTTAAGGGGAAAAAAAGGGCAGAATATCAGGACCTAGTGAATATATCACCAGTGTAATGTGACTGATTTTCTTTTTTTTTTTTTAAGATTTTATTTATTTATTTGAGAGAGAGAATGAGAGACAGAGAGCACGAGAGGGAAGAGGGTCAGAGGGAGAAGCAGACCCCCCGCTGAGCAGGGAGCCCGATGTGGGACTCGATCCCGGGACTCCAGGATCATGACCTGAGCCGAAGGCAGTCGCTTAACCAACTGAGCCACCCAGGCGCCCCA
>NW_027722448.1:0-14326 GCF_054177405.1 Leptonychotes weddellii | reverse complement strand
CAACACTCAGTTTGTTTCCTGCGATAAAGAATTCCTCATATCAATGAGATCATATGATACATGTCTTTCTCTGTTTGACTTATTTCACTCAACATAATACCCTCCAGTTCCATCCACGTCGTTGCAAATGGCAAGATCTCATTCCTTTTGATGGAAGAGCAGCAATAATTCTAAACACTGTAACTGTACTACAGATTTTCAGCTCCTCTAGGCTTGAAACTTAGGATGATTTTGAATAAAAAAATAAACAAAAAACAAAGCAGCTAAAACCAAGGAGTTGTTTACTGAAGTCTCTTATGTCTATTGAGGGTTCCAGGTTTTAGTAATATTAAGTGCCAGAATCTGGGGGTGCCTTCCAGACCACTGAGCACTAGCAGTCTCTGTGCTGGCTTTGGGCAGGTGGAGATGAGAGACCCTAGCTCTGTGGCTTAGATCTGGAGAGGAAGAGAACAGACACCATGTGTAGCCCAGATGCTCATTGCACAAATCACCTGGTAGTTACCCTTTAAGGAGTTCTGTTAATGTCTGGGGAATTTGAGAGGTGTTTCAAGTTCTCCCAAAATGTTAGAGGTCAGAACCAAGGAAATACTAGTTTGTGACTATTGTTTTCTCATTTTTATCCTTCAGGTAGGATGGCCTGGAAAATGTGTATATTTTGTGGTGAATTCTTTAGTGTTAAGCATCTTATACATAGAAGTTTAGGATTTTTAATAGGTTAATTATTAGCAATAGGCATTATACAAAGCTTTTGTTACTAATTTCCATTTTGAATAAACACAACCTATTTTAGTTCCAGAATGATTTCTTTCAGGATTTAGGCAAATGGGCCTGGAATTGATTTGCATGAATATGCATTTTGCTCACATGGGGAAAAAGTCTTAGGAGTCAAGATAGCATGAAGACTCTGTCAGAAATCTTATTTTCAAAATATCCTTGTGTGCGATGTTGGCAAGTGAAATCGTTATTTTCAGTAAACTATTTCTTTTAATACATGATTATTTCTGTTCTTGGAATAAGCACAAATTACTTTGTAAGGATAAACTGCAGCACAGTGAGTTCTTTCATTTTCTGAAGGGCTTTGGATTCTGAAGCTTTAAATATACATATATATGTAGATATATATATATATATGTACACACATAGACACACACAGATAGGATATATATATAGATATGTATGTATATGTGTGTATATATATGTATGTATATGTGTGTGTGTGTGTGTGTGTGTATAAAAGCATGATATCCTTTCATATTTTAACCTGACTTTGAGAAGAACGGAGGAAAAACTTTTACTGCTATAAGACATGTAGTGGAGTTTTATGATGGGCTCTGGTTTCTCAGGCCTGGCCAACTCTCAGATTCTGCTAAAGTTTACTATGAAAAAGGTCAAATGATTCAAATCTCCCAGAGAAAAGCATTCATTGCAAGGTGCTGTCATTAAATGAGTTATTTAATAGTAACCCCTCAAGTTTAAATAGTACTTTATACTTTTAAATTTCTTCTCCTTGCCTAATGTTGATTTATACGGTTAAAATCTTGATGATCTGTCTTGGCCCTCATACTGGGGCTCATTGGTTTTCTATGGGCAGACATTTCAGATTTGGATGTTTTCTAAGATCCGATTAAGTTTAGCTATTGGTTTAAGCACAGAAGTTGTAAATACTGTATGTCTTTAACTGGGGCTCATTGGTTTTCTATGGGCAGACATTTCAGATTTGGATGTTTTCTAAGATCCGATTAAGTTTATTGGTTTAAGCACAGAAGTTTATTCATATTTGTCATTAGGTAGCAGGTGCCTAAGTAGTCTGTAAATTACTACAAGAGGGCTATCTCTCCAGCTAGTCTATAGTCAGATATTTACATTATCATATTTTCTATTCCTTCTGGATCTGCATACACCCTATACCTATGAGTAGATTGTGTATGTCCTTGGTTTTAGGCATGGGGTGGTCCTTGTTGCTGCAGACAAACAGAATAGGATATATCCAGAGTCAGATTCCTCCCGTTCTCTATAACATTTGGCACTGGAGCGGGTAAACTTCTCCAATGTTAAGATCTTAAAAAGAATAAGCTCTTCCAAATGAGGAGACATATTTATTTGCTACAATTTTTGCTAAAGAACAAATGAAAGTTTCAACTAGAGTTTTCCTGGCATGATCATTCTGAAAATAAATCCATTTAATTGTTATATTTCATTTATCAATTCCAATTTTTTAAAGTTATCTTTAATGTAATCCCCATTGCTTCTTGGAGAGACCATGGACTGAACGGACAAGGTCATTAGAACCATCTTGTCTAGGGTCATCATAGGGGTCTAGAAGGATATATTGAAACCCATCAGAGATAAAGCAACACCAAGAAGAATAATAAAGTTATATTTTAACTCATGCCTATAATATTATTGTGTACATTGTCCTAAGAAAAGTTCATATTCCTAAATGCAAGAAGTAGAAGTGCCTAATGGGATGTTAAATCTATTCATTCAAAGAAACCTCTGGGTATATGGAGGAATTTAGTCTGAAGCTTAGCCAAGATTCTTTTTTACACAAAGAAAAGATTTGAAAGATTTGGAAGCAAACACTTCTTTCTGGGACAAAACTTGGCTATAAGAAAAAAAACATTTTCAGTTTTCTTCCAAGTAATTGCCTTAGAAATGGAAAATCTGATCAAATCACTTCTCATTTTCAGTCTTCACTGTCTCCCTGTTGCCTATAAGATAAAACTGAACCTACTTAGCATGGCTTATAAGGTCCTTTATGATCTGTGCCAGGCACTGTAGTAGGTCCATCATGAGTACTCTCTCATGTCATTCCTCACAAAATCCTTGCAAAATAATATCACTATTTCCAGTTTAGAATTGAGAAAACAGACATTCAGAGAAGTTGCCCAAAGCCAGACTGCAGTTAGGTGGGCATAGCTAGGATATCTGATAGCAAACATTGTCTAATCGTACTTTGCTAGTCTTCCAACTTCCTTGCAGAAGTTATATCAAACATGCCTGGAAAAAGCAAAAGAAAGAAAAAAGAAAGGAGGGAGGGAAGGAAAGAAGGAAGGAAGAGGGGGAGGGAGGGAAGAAAGAAAGAGAGAGAGGAAAGAAGAAAAAGAAAGAAAAAGGAAGGAAGGAAGAAAGAAAAAAAGAAAGAGAAAGAAGGAAGAAGGAAGAAAGGAGGCAAGAAAAATAATGTGTGCATTCAAATGGAAATTTGAAGGAAGAAATGGTTTGTTAATATAATGGTTAAGATGGACTAAATGATCTTTGTTGTTTTACTCCCATACCTCAGAGCATAAGAATCTCTAGAGAAAAATTTAAATCCCTAGAAGAAATTGTATTTCTTTTTAGCTCATAGCATGTATTATGATTAATGATGATTCCTTTCAGAGCAGGAGATTCCACTAAAAAAAAATTCAAACCCTGTGCAGTGGTACCCATACTGTGGACCCAAGGAAAGAGCAGAAGTCTAAGCCTGTGTCATCTCGTATGTCAGCCACCAGCCACATATGTCTACTAAATTGGTTATTCTGAATTGAGATGTGCTGTAAGGGTAAGATAACACACTAGGTTTCAAAGACTTAATATGAAAAAAAGGTAAAATATCTCAATAATTTTATTTTGATTACATGTAGAAGTGATAATATTTTGGATACATTGGGTTGAGTATATTATTAAAATTAATTTTACCTGTTTACTTTTTAAATGTTACTATACAATTTCAAATTATATATGTGGCTCACTTTCTATTTCTCTTAGACAGCTCTAGTCTAGGTAGAAGTGTAGATTATTTTCAGATTTCCTAGGAGGCATCAGCTTTAAGGAAGTATTGGAAGACAGAAGCATCTTACAAAAATGCAGAACAAATTCGCATTTGTTTTTTTAATCTGAGGTTTACTGGGGACGGTATCTCTCCAATACATGTGGCTTCAGAACACAGTTGAACACAAAGCTGCCAAAAGAACCAGTTGCAGCTTCCAAGAGCTGTGATTTCCTAAAGAGAGCAGGCTGTGTGTCCTAGAGGAATTTTAATCACGTTTTCCATTCTGTATGTTCAAAGCAAAGCAGTATCCATAGAGTACAAAAATATCAAGATCAGTGAGGAATGCCCCAAAGCTTGAAGGAACAGTTTCCTATGATAGATCCTGGATGAGGCAGGACCTGGCTGATAATAGAATTCTGTAAAATCAGTTAGGTGTGTCACAGACGGTATCCCTTCTGAACATTTCTACTTTCTAGTACTTTCTTTAAACTCAAGTGTTAATCTCAATATGTATCTGTCTGACCTAAAACATATAAATGTAGCCACTATAAAGAAATGGCTCAAACATGATAGAAGTTTATTTCTCAGTCACATAAACTCCAAAAGTTTTCTATTGATAGGAGGCTCTTTCTTCTCCAGGCAGTGATTTAGCGACCATGGCTTTTTCCATCTTGTGGCTTCTCTCCTTAACAGATGACTTCCAAGATCGTAGTGCTCATCTTTATCAAGCTTGGAAAGGAAAGTGCTTGAAAGCCACAGTTGCATTAGAATCCAGTCATAATCTATTTATGGATCCTGAGAGGAGAGGACTGTTTTGGTGGATACAAATATATACATATACATACACACACACACACACGTATATACATACATATAGCACACTCATTCTTTCCCCAAGGAGACAACCCAAAGTTCTGTCCACCCACTACATCTAACTTCAAGTCGAGGATGTGCAGGCCATGTGTAGTCCTCTCATGTATTGATATCTTGAAATTTAGGCTCAGAAATTTATCTCAAGTGTAAATTGATGGCAGAACAGTGGATTTCTTTGGTAGGTTGAGTCTAAAACAATTGAGTTAGTTCCTTGACATCATCTGGAGAAATTACAATTGTTGGGTAGCTTTTCCATTAATTGAGTTGGAATCCTATGAGTGATAGCTTTAATGCAACATTTGTATTGCCTTTGCCACAGGAGCACAGGGAGTCACTAAACCACCCTTTCTTCCATATTCCAATTTTGGTGTCACTCTGCACATCTCAGCTCCAACCTCCAGGTCATTGTCAACTCTAGAAGTCTTGACTAAGCATGGACAAAAACCTCATCTGAAGGTTTTTTTGTATGTTTGTTTTGTTAATAGTGCTTTGCTCTTCAGGAGCAAATAATAGTGCTTTGCTCTTCAGGAGGTATATTTCTGGAAGGCAGGAGCAAAAAAGAGCAATCTTTGCTTACATAGTAGGATATCAGCTCTGCTCCTGAGTTTGCATATAGCTTCTATTCTTCAACTGAAGAGGCTTTGATGGTTCTCAAATACTACCTGCCATTACCAAGACACAGCATTTCTCTTCTCCCATCTCCCCCAGCACAAAACAAATATGAATGGGAACAAGAATATATCAAATGAAAACAAATATATTCAAATGGCTGCTCCAAGAAGAAGTGAGTGTAAATCTTTACTTACAATGTACGAATCTAGTAAATTATTAGCCTTTCTGGACCTCAGTTTCCTCATCTGCACAATAACAGTCAATTCCTTCAGATGTTTATAAAAAGTCAACAAGAAGCATCTGAAAATGCAGAGCACAGTGCCTAACCCATAACAAGTACTCAGTTCATTAATGTTTCTTTTTAACTTTCCTTCAGTGTCCTTCCAACACCCTCCCAACTGCAACACCTCTACTCCCCCCAAACACACACATACACATACACACACATACATACACATCAAGCTTTCAGTAGCTTGATGACTAGCTCAGGCTGCTAATGTAGGACATACTTGTTCACCCCCTCCTGCTATGTCAGCACATCCTTAGCCCCCATTTGACGGCGCTCAGGCTTCCTTCTTCCCAGTGTTCTATCAGTCCCACCAGTTTAGTTCCATCTAGCCTCAGTCCACTTTTGTTTTGGCCTGTGGCTATAGGTAGCAAGAAAATCAGCAGCCACACTTACTGAAGACTAAATGCCAGCCCAGGGAACCAAGAGTGAACTGGGATCTGGGGGGTTCACGTGAATATGTATGTGTGTGTGAGAGAGAGACAGAGACAGAGACAGATGTCGAGGGAGAGAACGTATACAAGGAAATACTACTAAGAAGAAGTGTTAAGAGGTTTTCAAATAAGAAATTTGGATGAAGAAATCCATAAGCCAGAAGATGCCTGGGAACCAAACACATGTGTGAATGATACAGGAGCAGGAAGAGAGACATAAAAAGAAGCCAATCGGATGTGTCATTGAGTTAATGTGAAAGAAGGGAGTAATAGTCAGGAATGTAGTGGGGAATGGAAAAATAGAATTAAATATATATACCCACATGTTTTAATTCTGTTTTTCCTTTCCACACATGAATGTATATGCATGATCAATTTTGTAGAATTATGTCATGAAAAATAAATTGCTTGTTCCAAAGCGTAATAATTAGGTGTCAATACAGAAAGAGAACTCAGTGCTCTCTATGCAACTCCGCATCCCCAGTGGATAAGTATAGCTCCGGTTAAGCAATCTATATATAGAAAAGGCCAGTGCCCTTAGGAGATGAAGCTTGATTCATGATTAATGATGGCCAGTGTCCAGTCCAGGAAACTCTGCTTCTGCCCTTGACCACAACTCTTTAAGGCTGGATGCCATTGCCTTATATGGACCTCCATTGGAAAGGAAAGAGAGTATCCTTCTGGAGTACCCACAGATACTGTAAGTGGGATCCAGTTCATCTTCAATTCAGCTCACATTCAGAGGAAAAGAGCTTTGTTTTGATAAGGATCAGTGAGGCCAGAGAGAAGTAAATAGGCACATAAGCATGGGCTTCCCTTCTCAGTAGAAAAGGGCCATTGCTCTGTGGTGGTCTGCCTTCTCTGTGAAGGCTCCTGAGACTGTCTCTGAAGGGACTGTTTTCTGATCCTGTTTGTACTTGGGGACTCACAGGAAATGAACTGGCATTCCCAGAGCTTGCCAATATCACCACCGGCGGAGCAGGGCAGCTGTCTCACCTGCCTGACTGTCCTCCTGGGCCTTCCCCTCGCCATTTCCAATGTAGTGGAGCTTTCTGATGCTAATGGAGACAGTTCACAGAAAAATGGTTTCTTTGGATAACAAGTGCTTTGGCCAGATTCTGGCTCCACAAACTGCCCAGTTCCAGATGGCGTGGAAAGCCCTCAGTGCAGTTAACAGTACTGACAGCACGAACAACGGATGCTTCTGTTATTATTGCTGTTATTCAGGAATTGGAATCAGCACCACTCCAGATTTCAAGCATTCTCCTGGAATTTGAATATCTGATGTGGAAGCCTATTTCTTATTCGTTGATAGAAGGCAAAGAGAAACCTTAGTAACATCTCTACCGCCTTACGGAGAAGGAATGCAGAATCAGATTTGAACGTCCTGCTCTCCCGCTTTCCTCAAGGTTCACAGCAGTGCGACTCCAGCACATGTGGAAGAGAGAAAGTGGAAGGGAGCTCTGAGAGCAACACTCGAACCAGGGGTCATTTCGTCATAGCTTTTCCTCTGTACCACTTTGTGTTTGGGGCATTCTTTTCAAATTGTGTATTCAAAACATATCCTGGAGAGTTAATGGTATCACTGACTAATCCTGCTAGTAGCTATTGCACTAAGCCCAAGGCGTTATGAAACCCCTGGTAAAGAATTTGGTAATTTTTAGGCGCCTGGGCGGCTCAGTTGGTTAAGCAACTGCCTTCGGCTCAGGTCATGATCCTGGAGTCCCTGGATCGAGTCCTGCATCGGGCTCCCTGCTCGGCGGGGAGTCTGCTTCTCCCTCTGACCCTCCCCCCTCTCATGTGCTCTCTCTCATTCTCTCTCTCTCAAATAAATAAATAAAATCTTTAAAAAAAAAAAGAATTTGGTAATTTTTAAAAGGCTTTTATTTTGAGATACTTGTAGGTTCACATGCATTAGTAAGAAATACTACAGAGAATTCCCATGTTCCCTTCACCTATTTTCCCCCCATAGTAATGTCTGACAAATGTTACCTCTACAAACTGTCGTTAAATATCAACCAGGATATTGACATTGACACAACCCCCTGATCTTACTCTGATATTCAGATTTCCCTAGTTTTACTTACATTCATTTGTGTATGTATTAAGTCCTATGTAATTCTATCACATGTAGGTTTGTGAATCCAGCACCACAGTCAAGATACAGAACAGTTCTATTGCCACAAGGGTCTCTGCTATATTGCTCAAATTAAAGGACCATTCCTCATTGAATGGTTCAGGGGAATATTTGTAACTGAGGTGTTATAAAAGAGTGAGGGAAAAAAAAACAACCACATCCTGAGCTTATAAACCAGTGATTATTATACTTTCCTAGGAAATAAAATTAAACACTTTTTTTTCCCTCCTTTAACTCACCCAACAACCATTTTGGGGATAGTGCTAGATACTAAAAAAGTTACTAAGACACCTGGTCCTTTAAAGAGAGAGATGGCTCAGGTCATGATCCTAGAGTCCCGGGATCGAGTCCTGCATTGGGCTTCCTACTTGGCGGGGAGTCTGCTTCTCCCTCCCACCCTCCCCCCTCTCATGTTCTCTCTCTCTCTCATTCTCTCTCTCTCAAATAAATAAATAAAATCTTAAAAAAAGAGATAAAAATAACTAATGTTATTTCAGTAAATATTATAATAGGGGAATATACAAAGAATCTTTTAAACCAGGAGAGCAAAAGTATTCAATCAACTAACATTGGCAGTTATATGCCAAGTACTAGGGATACACAACCGTGTCAGAATCCATCCATCTCAAGTTTCTCTGGCAGGGACAATGTTCCTTTTTCTTTCTACTCAATGCTTCCCATCAAATGCTTCTCATCAAAATAAAACCAGACCAAATACACACAAGCAGAGACATGTAAAACACTGGCATAGATCATGGACAAATGTAAAAGCTGGCAGAGCCCCATTTGGATTGGAATGACTTTCGAAGGGCAAAGAACTGTGAAATTATTCAGCAAGGCTCCCGCTAATCAGACACACTTATGGAAATTTTGAATTTTTACTTCCAGCTCTTTCACAAGACCATCAAATTAGTCAGAACATACATGCTTAGGCCTTTTAATTAAATGAGAGAAATTTGCCTTTGCCTTGTCATGAAGAAACTTTCAATATTCACACTAAAAACTGGATGAATAGATCCAAATTATCTGGTACATATTTGACAAATAGCGTTTTAATATTCCAGGGATAACAGTGTTTGTGTGTGTTTGTTTCTTCCTTCACAGCTGTACTAATAAAATGTCATTTTGTGGAGAGCTTCTTAGCTGTGTAAAAGAAATGTAAACATGGTCCTTTATAGTCTACATGGAGAAAAGAGGTATTCACCCAAATCAATGAGGTAGGCATTGAGAAAACCGTGAAATGTGCATGGCTCATAACAGTGGGTGAATGTTATTTAGAGAAGGTGGACCAAATCAGACCCACGAGTTGGATAGGTGAAGGAAGAGCAGGGAGGAGATGTGGCCCTTACAGGGAAATTAGATGAACAGGTAAGGAAATGAACACCATAGATTCAAGTTCAGTGAGACCCCAGGCTGGTTTAGAATGCAGAATTCATGTGGGGAATTGAGAGTGGTGGGCTCCAGAGTCAGATCAGGGATTCAAATCCTTGATGCCCCACTTAGTTGATGTATGAATTGGGAAGTGAATTATCCTCTCTCTGCCTCAGTGCTCTACCTGTAAAATGAGGCTAATAACTATAACCATTTAATGGGATTATGGTGAGTGCTAAATGAGATAACTTGCAAAAATCACTTCTCAGATTGCCTTGCATAGAAGTGCTTATTCTGTTATGAGTATCGTTTTTACTCTGTTACTTAGGAAATCATTTTTTTTGAGAGCCTTAAATGTCCCATCTTAAAAAAAAAAAAAAGCCCTTAGGTTTTAACCTGTAAGCAATGGTATGCCCATTTGAAAAAAAGATCAGTAAGTGGTAAGATATAAGGAGGCCTTTAGACAGACAATATTGAAAGCGAGTGTGGATGCAGACAGGGAAGAATCTTGGTAAGTAGGAAAACCATTTCAGCATGAGACAAGGAGAGCCTGGTTTAGAACAGAAGAGAGAGGCTTCAAAGGAAAAGTATTTGGACTTAGGGGATGCTACTGCTATAATTGAGAAGATAGAAGCGACAAAACTGGCCTTGTTTCTCAAATTCTAGGAAATTGTGCCCATGAGTTAGATGAAGAAGGAAAAGGCTAATGAATTCTGGATAATTGAAAGTGAGTGTGGAACATTCTGTACCAGTCAGGATCAACCATTCCACCAGAAAAGTAGAACCAGTAGGAAAGAGAGATATATCTCTCACATCCGTATATATCATCATTCATATATTTGTATGTGCATATGTACATACATGTATACATATAAATATATAGACATGAATCTCATAATTTTATACATATATAATTATAAATATATATTACCTACTGTATGGAATTGACTTACACAGTTGTGAAGACTGGCTAAGGAAGCCTAAAGTTCACTGAGCAGGCATTCAGGAGGAGATCACGAGCAGGCAGAAATCCCATGAGCTCCAGCTGAAGCTTGAAGTCCAGAGGAAGGGGAAGTCCCCGGAGGAAGGGAAAGCATGCCAGCATGCTTGGTGTTGCTGATCTCCTGGGAAGGCCTATTCCCTCTTTAAAGTGCTTTCACCACACAAGAAACAGCAAATGTTGGTGAGGATGTGGAGAAAAAGTAACCCTTGTGCACTGTTGGTGGGATTGCAAACTGGTGCAGTCATTGTGAAAAGCAGTATGGAGTTTCCTCAAAAAGTTAAAACTAGAACTGCCCTGCAATCCAGTAGTCACACTACTGGGTATTTACCAAAAAAATACAAAACCACTAATTCAGAGGGATACAGGCACCCCTATGTTTATTGCAGCATTATTTGCAATAGCCAAATTATGGAAGGAAGCAGCACAAGTATCCATCAATAGATGAATGGATAATGAAGAGGTGGTATATTATTCAGCCATAAGAAAGAATGAAATCTTTCCATTTCCAACAACATGGATGGATCTAGAAAATATGCTATACAAAATAAATCAGAGAAAGAAATACCATATGATTTCATTCACATATGAAATTTAAGAAACAAAACAAATGAACATAGGGAGAAAGAACAGAGAGAGGGAAACCAAGCAACAGACTCTTACCTATAGAGAACAAACTCATGGTTGTGGGAGGGAGGATAGGTGCAATAGGTGATGGGGATTGGAGTACACTATCATGATGAGCACTGAGTAGTGTACAGAATTGTTGAATCACTATATCGTACACCTGAAACTAATATAACACTGTATGTTAACTATCCTGGCGTTAAAATTAAAAACTTGTTTAAAAAAAGAAAGCTTCCACCTAATTAAGTGAGCCTCCCTCCCAACCCATGTCCCCAGGATAGTCTTCCTTTTGGTAAACTCAAATCAACTGATTTGGGAATTTAATTACATCTGTAAAATCCCTTCACTGCAGTATCTAGACTACAGTTTGAGTAATTAGATGGAATAACTGGGAGAAGGTATGTGTGTACGCAACAAAACAGCTGCTCTCTCCCTCTTGCCCACCAGCCAGCTCTCCTTGTAGCCTCCCCTAATCAGAAACATACTAGAAAGGAGTGTGGGGAACACAGTTCATCCTAGCCAAGTTAGCCAATCACAAAGCCATCACACATTCCAGTGGAGATGACCTGTAGGTTGTGGGGAAAAGAGACTCAGAATGACTGTTAGATGCAGAGAAGTGATAAGATTTGCGTTATTAACAGAGAGTGACGGTTGAATTAGAGACAGGAATTATTCATCAGGAAAGGAGAGAGAAAAAGTTGTCAACTTTGGGCCCTGGCCACAATTAAGAACATACATAGTAAATTTTGTTGTTAGGAAGAACATACATAGTAAAGGCTTAATGTAGCTAGTCTGGTAGGGAGAGACCATTAGAGGTTAGGTACACAGAAGGTGAGAACACATATATTGTCACATCAGGCTCCTGCGGAACCCCATTGCCTACAGAATATAAACTATAAATGAAACTGGTGTTCACTCAGCCACTTATCCGCGCCCCTCTGCTCTAACCATACGCTTCCTAGCCACAACTTCCTTGCTAGACTTCTCTTGGAATGGCCTTCCTCCTCATTTTTACCTAGTATTCACCTAGTCATTATATATGTAGAGCCCAGCTCAAATACCAGCTTCTCTGTTTTGTCTTCCTTAATTTTAATACCCTATCGTATTTAGAAATAAAAATGTGTATTATTCTGCAGTAGCACTTAGTCTATAAATATTATGCTTTGTGATTCTTTTGCTTAATTTTCAATTTCTCAAGGGTACAAGTATGCCATATTTATATTTGATCTCTACCCTGTAGCACAATACTTGACAAATAGTAGACATTTATTGAATATGAAGGAATGAATCAGTTATTGAATAAATCAACATATTAAAATGCTTAATCCTGACCCTTTGAAAACAATGAGTTCCCTCCTACCACTTGAGAAATGGAATTCTTAGCCAGGTATGAGAGAGCAAGTCACCACTTACTCATTCACTCATTCATTTGTTTTTTTGTTTTTAATGCAAGCTATGTTATTGAGAGGCAAAATAGAAAAGGTATTTTGTGGAATATTGCCCCATTGGTTGTCACCTTAACAGTCAAGAAAAGACTACTTGCTTACAAGTAAGTAAAATCCTCAAGCTGCTTCTCAAGTTCCTACAATAGGTTGCTGAATTTAAAATGTGAAGAAGTGTGAACCATGTTCAGGTGGGGGAGTTCAGGTGATGTGAGAGCACAGACCAACACATTAGTTCTCATTGGTTCTGGCTTTTGAAGCAGACCACAGCAATGTCCAGAAAAAATTATGAGTTAACAGCCTCTTCTCATCTTTATGACCAAAATTAGGGGAATCTGAGCAAGGTTCATATGCTGATAGCCAGAGACCCCTTAAAGGTGGCCATAATCAGAAGGAAACACTCCTAAGTTGCTACTATGGATTGTCCTATGTTACCCATCTCCAACCGTGGCACTTTCTTGTGTCAGTCTTTGTTCTAACTGCTGCTAATTACCCACAATTCTCTAAATTTTTTTTAGGCGACATTAATGTTAAGATCCTGCTCATCATGCCTTTCTGCTGTCTTTGTTTATGCACTGTTGAAATGGGGCAGAGGAAAACCAAGAGATATCCTCTGGATCATTTAGAAGCCAAATGTATTCTTCCCTGACTCCACTGTGGTAGAGCAGTCCTACCAGGTTCATTTATGCCTAGTAGGGCGGTGATTCCTTTCCTTGCCTGCTGGTCTTTTGGCCAAGGTACCTGATGTGACTGGGTGATTGTCATACCTTGAGGTTTTATAAAACTCTTGCTGTGTTTATTCACTTATAAAGGTGTTCCTTCTTTGGGGAGGGGGGGGAATTTCCAGTGTTGATCCAGCCACAGTGGTTGATCTGTTTTATTCCTAATATGTTTCAGACTGATACATAAAAATAATTGGTTCAAGGCTCTTTTTCCTTTTAAAAAGAAATTCATTTATTCTGACAAACACCACTACTGAAATAACCATTTCTATACCTATATGGCAGTAATATTATATTAAACACACACATAGACACAGATACACAGTTACATAAATGTACACATTGCTTCATGAGCCATATTAGGATTTTTTTGTAAGCCCTTTGGAGTTCATATATTTATTACAGTAGACATATTTATTGCAATAAGACACAATACACATGCTCAAATTAATTATGACCAAGCTGTCATGGACTGGATTTCTGCCTAGAAAACATATGGAATATTTTTATTATATAAGTTTTGGTGTACAACATTATACTTTAACATCTGCATATACTACAAAGTGATTACTCCCAAAAGTCTGGTTACCATCTGTCATTCTACAGTTGATCCCCTTCACCCTTTTACCTATCTCTCAATCCCCTTCTCCTCTGGTAACCACCAATCTGTTCTCTGTATCTATGAGTTTTGTTTTGTTTGTTCATTTGTTTTGGATTTTTTTTAGATTCCCTATATGAGTGAAAACAGCATTTGTCTTTCTCCTTTGGCTTATTTCACTTACCAAATTCCATCCATGTTGTTGCAAATGGCAAGATTTCATTCTTTTTTTATGGCTGGATGGTATTGCAGTGTGTTTGTGTGTATCACATTTTTTTTTTATGAATTAAGTACTTTATTTATAAAAATTGTCATAGTTCATAATAATACATATGGATGAACTGTGAAAAGTTTAATAAACCTATGTAACTATAGCATAAAACAAGATAAAGAATACTAACAACAACCCAGAAAATACCAAGAAATGTCCATCACAGCTGATAATCGTCACCCAGAAGAAAGTGCTGATT
>NW_027722447.1:0-1013 GCF_054177405.1 Leptonychotes weddellii | reverse complement strand
CCTCCCGCTACCTTCTTCTTCTTCTTTTTTTTTTCTTAACATATCTTGCATTATTTGTCTCAGAGGTACAGATCTGAGATTCAACAGTCCTGCACAATTCACAGCTTTTATGCCACTATCTTGATTACTTGATTACTGTAGCCTCATGGAATGTGTTGGGAAGTATTTCCTCTTCTTAAATTCTCTAGAAGTGTTTGTGTACAATAGGTATTATTTCTTTTTGAATACTTAAAAGATTCCACTAATGAAGCCATCTGTGCTTGGAGTTATCTTCTGGGAAGATTTTTAACTGAAAATTCAATTTCTTTAATAGATATAGGGCAATTTATGTTATCTATTTCTTCTGAGTTATGGACTTTATTTAAGAGCATTTCATCTAAGTTGTTGAATCTATTGGCATAGAGTTGTTCATAATATTTACTACCCTGTTAAGATCTGTGGAATCTTTAGTGATGTTACCTCTCTTATTTCTAATATGAGA
Source organism: Leptonychotes weddellii (assembly GCF_054177405.1). Classification (NCBI taxonomy): domain Eukaryota; kingdom Metazoa; phylum Chordata; class Mammalia; order Carnivora; family Phocidae; genus Leptonychotes; species Leptonychotes weddellii. The sequence goes on along the minus strand of NW_027722447.1, from coordinate 532 downwards.
ATGTAAACACAACATATCAAAATTTAATATTGCGTTTGTTTTCTATTTTACTCATTTTTTTATCCTTATTATTTCCTTTTCTCTGTATACTTTGGGTTTAATTTTCTCTTTTTCTAGTTTCTTAAGGTGAAAGCTGAGATCATTAATTTGAGACCTTTTTCAATATAGGAGTTAGTGCTATAAATTTTAAGTACTGCTTTAGTTGCATCCCATAAATTTTGATATGTGGTGTTTTCATTTTTATTCAGTCCAAAATACTTTCTAATTTCCCTTTTGATTTTTACCTTGATCTGTGGGTCATTTAGAAGTATTATTTTATTTCCTAGTATTTAAGGATTTTCTGGATATCTTTCTGTTATTGAATTCCTAATTATTTTGTTGGGCGGCAAGTTCTGTAAGTGTAAATTAGGTAAAGTTGGTTGATAGTATTGTTCAGGTCTTTTATATCCTTACTGATTTTTTGTCTACTTGTTCTATCATTACCTGAGAGAGATATTGAAAACTCTGATTATAATTCTCCTTGGAATTTTTT
>NW_027722446.1:0-318 GCF_054177405.1 Leptonychotes weddellii | reverse complement strand
GGGGGAAAGGCAAGGGGCTGGGGTATGGAATGGGTCACTGGGAATTCCGAATCCCAAGGTTTTGGCTGTAGGGGCAGGGAGTGCCTGGGGGGTGAGGGTAAGAAAAAGTCAGCTAAAGCGGTCATTGGGTTAGGTGAGAAGATAGTGGGGGGTGGTGGGGAAGGCTCAGGCAAAGGCACTGGTATTAGGTCTCCTGGACGGACTGCTGAGCAGTCAGGGGATGAAGTGAACGATGAGTCAGTCACAGGAGCCGTGGAAACCAAGGGGATCACAGAGGGAGTAGCATCTTCCAGGGCCTCTGGGAACAGCAGCCGATTG
>NW_027722445.1:0-318 GCF_054177405.1 Leptonychotes weddellii | reverse complement strand
GGGGGAAAGGCAAGGGGCTGGGGTATGGAATGGGTCACTGGGAATTCCGAATCCCAAGGTTTTGGCTGTAGGGGCAGGGAGTGCCTGGGGGGTGAGGGTAAGAAAAAGTCAGCTAAAGAGGTCATTGGGTTAGGTGAGAAGATAGTGGGGGGTGGTGGGGAAGGCTCAGGCAAAGGCACTGGTATTAGGTCTCCTGGACGGACTGCTGAGCAGTCAGGGGATGAAGTGAACGATGAGTCAGTCACAGGAGCCGTGGAAACCAAGGGGATCACAGAGGGAGTAGCATCTTCCAGGGCCTCTGGGAACAGCAGCCGATTG
>NW_027722444.1:0-318 GCF_054177405.1 Leptonychotes weddellii | reverse complement strand
CGTGTGTATCGTGATGTTGGGCAGGTGGCGGCTGGGTTGACACTGTGCCTTGTTTTCAGGTGAAGAAGCATTTACAGGACCTGTCAGGCCGCATCTCCAGAGCTCGCCACAACGAACTCTGAGGCCGCAGGAGCCCGCCGGAAGAAGAAGGAAGAAGCAGGACGCCGGGGGTCTGCCTCAGCACGGCCCAGGGGCTTGGGGCGGCGCTGGGCACGAACAGGACCTTGGGGGAGGCGTGGCAGGGACCGGCCAGGCATCCTTGACGTGGAAGAACTGCTCCGACCCCTCGGGGGCCCGACGAGCGGAGCGTCAGACGTG
>NW_027722443.1:0-318 GCF_054177405.1 Leptonychotes weddellii | reverse complement strand
AAAAATAAAAAATAAATTGCCTGTACCATTTTGCATTCCCATCAGCAATGAACAAGAATTCCTGATGCTCCACATCCTTGCCAGAATTTAGTGTTGTCAGTGTTTTGGAATTTGGCCATTTTTTTTTAATGTTTTTTTTTTTATTTAAATTCAATTAGTTGACATATAATGAATATTGGTTTCAGCGGTAGAGGTCAGTGATTCATCAGTTTGTATGATACCCAGTGCTCATTACATCATGTGCCCTCCTTAATATGTCCATCACCCAGTTACCCCTTCCCTCCACCCATGGATTTTGGCCATTCTTTTTTTTTTTTT
>NW_027722442.1:0-318 GCF_054177405.1 Leptonychotes weddellii | reverse complement strand
TTAAAGAAAGTCTAAAAGTAAACTACGTGTCAGGTTTATGGATAGAAGAGACGGTATCACAGGATGTCAGTTTTTCCCAAACTCATCTATTATTGGATACAATTCAGTAAAAACTCCAACAGGTTTTTAACAGAAACTGACAAAGCTAATTCTGAATATATGGGAAATCAGTGCTCAAAAATAGCTCAGACACTTCTGAAGAAAAACAAGATGGTTGGTAGTCTTGCCCTGGCATATATTAAGGCATATCATAATTAGGATAGAATGCAGAGGTAGACAAATCAGTGTAACAGAGAGACTAGTAGAGAAACGATGGAT
>NW_027722441.1:0-318 GCF_054177405.1 Leptonychotes weddellii | reverse complement strand
GGAGTCACATGTTGAAGAAAAGTTAGAGAAGCATCTTCTTTATCAATTCTTAAGAGATGATAACTCTCTCAAGCAGGTAAGCATAAGAGAGCTAGACTCGAGGAACCTGCCACACAGCATTACATTCCAGGAAGCTAATTACCTGGGACTGTTCAGGAAAATGTATGCAGCTGGAGAGGCCATAAATAGAAATATCTCACTCAAAATAATAACATAGAAAGCAAAATAAACAACAAATCCTTGGCTGCTTAGTTCTTTAACTAATGGAGAATGTTAAATGAAGGCAGACGTATTGTGTATGTACACATGTGTTTGTGT
>NW_027722440.1:0-318 GCF_054177405.1 Leptonychotes weddellii | reverse complement strand
GGCCAACCCCTTTGGACCACTGCTGCTGCCCCGCATGTTCCAGGCCTAAAGGAAGCAGCACAGACCCTCTGCCCGGACAACCACCACCACGCTGCCTGCCAAAGCCCCAGAGGGGCCGTGCAGCCCCTCACGTTCCTCAGCTCCTCCCCATCGACCATGCTGCTCACCTCGGCCTCTCCTTCGCATGCTCCCAAAGCTCTCTGAAAGAGGTTGTTGGGGCTCTCTGCTCCATTTCAAAATGGAGGACACGGAAGTTCAGAAAAGTCAAGGGCCCTTCCCGAGGCCCTCAGAGTGAGTAACAGCACTCACTCTGGACTC
>NW_027722439.1:0-318 GCF_054177405.1 Leptonychotes weddellii | reverse complement strand
GCCCTGAAGCACATGTGGATGAAAGGGAGTGTGGGGTGGGCGCGTCCCAGGGGGCACACGCCTCCCTACATTTCCGTAACAACACGCGTCAAAACCACGGGCAGACCCCACCCCACCCACCGCAGGACGGCTGCTCTCAAAGGAGCGGAGACCGACAAGCCTCGGCGAGGACGTGGGGCGCAGCCGCCGTGGAAAACACCGTGGAGGGTCCTCAAAACACTAAGCACAGAATGAGCCCACGGCCCAGCCATTCCACGTCTGGGTGTGTTCCCCGGAGAACGGAGAGCAGGGTCTCGATGAGATGCCGGAACCCCCGTG
>NW_027722438.1:0-318 GCF_054177405.1 Leptonychotes weddellii | reverse complement strand
TTTAGCTCGGAAGGCAGCAACATCCTTCTCCCTGCAGCCTGGCAGCTTCCTTCCGTGCGGCTGCTGGTCATCAGCATGTGGGGAGACCCCCGCGTCTTTCCCGGTGTCTTCGCAACCTCACTGATGCTCCCCTTGGATTTGCGGGCGATACTCAGAACGAAACAAGAAAAAGGCCGAAGGAGGCCTCTTGGGTGTATCGGGATCCTTGAACTTCTTTTGTGTTTCCCCATCAGGGGGGATATAAGTTGGCATTTCTCCTCCAAACGGGCCTTGTGCGCCTTTGCCGTGTCTTCAGGCTTTCCCTTCTCTTCAGCAGAC
>NW_027722437.1:0-5287 GCF_054177405.1 Leptonychotes weddellii | reverse complement strand
ATTATCATATGGTTTCACTTATTTGTGGAACATAAGGAATAACATGGAGGACATTAGGAGAAGGAGGGGAAAAATGGGTGGGGGGAATTGGAGGGAGAGATGAACCATGAGAGACTACGGACCTGAGACACAAACAGGGTTTTAGAGGAGAGGGGGGACGGGGGATTGGTTAGCCCAGTGATGGGTATTAAGGAGGGCACGTACTGCATGGAGCACTGGGTGTTATACGAAAACAATGGATTGTGGATCACCACATCAAAAACACACACACATATTTTTGTATATTTTTCAATGAATTTCCCAATATTCTCTTATTTAATTGTTTTTCTTTTTAAATTAGCCTGATTGGTTTCTGTTGCTTGCACAATGGCATAGTCAACAATGTAAGGCTGATACACCTATTTGCAATATTTACTCTTTTGTGGTATTGGAATTGATGCAATTTTATTTTCTGCACTTTATTTAATATTATACCATGTGTATTTTTCAGTTTGGCATAATGTTTTATCTTTCTATGATGATGATACTAGTATATATAATAATATTATCATACATATTATGAATTAAAACATATATGATTAAATATAACAATAATATTAATTTTAATTCTCCTCCTCCCCTCAGGTAACCAGTGTTAACATCCTGGTAGGAGTGCTGATCCATTTGTGAGGGGTCAGGCTTTCCTGTATGACAGGTGCCTTGCAACAAACAATGCTGAGTGTAGGGGACAGAGAGAGGGTCATAGATGCTAGAGCTGAAAGGGCTTTAGAGAAACTATAGTCCAAGTTCTTCATTGTTGACTGAAGAATTTGAGGCTAGTGAGGGGAATTATTTAAGCAGGTAACTCATTTAGAGAGTCAGTGTTGGAGGCAGGACCTAACCCAAACCTGCCAACTCCATGTCAGATCAGAGCTTTCTTCATTATGGCTGTATGCCTCCTACAGAACAATGTTACACTTAGTGCTCTTATCAAGGGCACTTAGGAGAATGGGGTTGGCATTGGATGGTATGAGGTATGCAGTATTGGTGCTCAAATTATTATCTGAAACTCTAAGAATAAGGTTTAGTCCTTCTTTCTATAAATATTAACAAGGGACCATCACAGCACCTACTACATACTAGGCAATTGATTAATCTGTGCTGTGTGAATGAAAGAAGGACAATGCTAGGCTGTTCATACCTTGAGTTAATTCTATTTTTAAAAAAGATTTTATTGGGGCACCTGGGTGGCTCAGTTGGTTAAGCGACTGCCTTCAGCTCAGGTCATGATCCTGGAGTCCCAGGATCGAGTCCCACATCAGGCTCCCTGCTCAGCAGGGAGTCTGCTTCTCCCTCTGACCCTCCCCCCTCTCATGTGCGCTCTCTCTCTCATTCTCTCTCTCAAAAAAAAAGATTTTATTGATTTATTTGAGAGAGCGAGCATGTATGGGGGGAGGGGCAGAGGAGAGGGAAAAGTAGACTCCCCACTGAGCAGGGAGCCTGATATGGGCTTAATCCCAGGACCCCAAGATCATGACCTGAGCTGAAGGCAGATGCTTAACTGACTGAGCCACCGAGGTGCCCCATACCTTGTGTTAATTTTATAAGATGACTAATATCACATATTGCAGTATATAATAGTGAGATGTGTTAATAGTAAATAAAATAATTAACATAACTTAAAAGCATTAATTTGATTTTCCCATTAGTATAGTCTCCAGTCAATAGAGTGACTCCTCTTTGAAGCTCTGTCCACAATGCACAGAGTACCTGGAATGAAAGGTACTAGTTTAGGCACTCTATAGCTTTGCAGCTCTATTTTTAAATATAGACAGTCCATCTGCAGTGACATGGGCCTCCAGAAAGTACTCTCTTCTAAAAGGCAGGCAGTTGCCCTTTCTGCATTTATGGTGCACTGTTTGTTGTTGTTGTTTTTTTCTAATAAACTGTGATTGTGCTTTATTATGTCTTTTTAATTTTTTAATTAACATATAATGTATTATTTGTGTCAGGGGTACAGGTCTGTTATTCATCAGTCCCACACAATCCATAGCTATGGAACACTGTTTATGTGGTAGAGTTTATGTTAAGGAATTGGGTAAACAAAATGGACATGGTCTCTGCCCTCATGGAATTTATCGTCTTATGGGGGAGAAAAGAGTTAAATAAGTCAGATCCTTACCACAAGTTATAACTATATGTGTTTTGAGGGCTAAAAAGAGAAAGGGATGCTATGAGAAAGTAGCAAAAGATACCTATTTTGGAGGGTATCAGAGAAGACTTCTCTGAGGATGTTGCTTTTAGAAAGTTGTCTCTGAAAAAAACAGAATAAATGAGAGTTTTTGATCATTTTAATTGTGCAATTGAGAAATCATCTCAAGGATGTCTTGCATGCAGCAAACACTTAATACATATTAGTGATTACTATAATAAACACTTCCACATCCATTATCTCATGGGCTTGTCACGATGCTATAGGCCCATAACTAGACTTGCTGAGTATTTTTATTCCCATTGTGCAACTGAAGATTCATCTGAGGCTCAAGGGGTTAAGTGAAATGGGTCATTTCACTAGTCAAAGACACATCTGAAATTGAAACCTTAATTCCTTACAGCTACATCAGTGCTCATTTCCCCAAAGCTATTTTGGAATGGAATATGCAGTGGTTAGGTTCTATACATCATCTTCATGAGCATGTAAATTGCTTGGGGGAGCCTCTCCCACAATTCTGAAAAGCAGTCAAGCCTTTGTGCTGAGCTCTGGGGTGCTTCACGTGCACCATGTTAAATTCAAGGACAGTGTGGGCCACTTGGGAAGCATATGGAGTTGAGCACAATATGCCTCTTCCTTTTCCCTTCTGACTCTGTCATTTCTTAAAGATTCTCATAAAACTAATGACAGGATACGGCAAGAAATCACATTATACTTTATAATGGGCTAATTAGGTAAATAGGTTAAAAAGTGTTCCCCATAGTGCCATTTCATGGTTGCACTGTTGGTAATCAGCACAAAGTGTCAGAATATCAAAAGCAAAGCTGCTCACTTTGCTGGGTTATGTCACACTAATGAAATGAGTTAAATGGAGTGCTGGGAATGCTCTGCCTCTCTGATCACTCAAGTCCTTTGAAGGTATACTTTGAGGCTAGCACTTTGGTTCTGGCTTATTCTTTGAGCATTTGAGCAGACATAAAAGCTTTCTAAGAGATCCCTCCGGGGTGCCTGGGTGACTCAGTCAGTTAAACATCTGACTCTCTTGATTTCAGCTCAGGTTGTGATCTCATGGGTTGTGGGACCAAGCCCCGCCCCCCCGTGGAGCCCCCTGTGGAGCCCTGGGTTGAGCCCCATGTGGGGCTCTGTGCTCAGTGGGGAGTCTGCTTGAAGATTCTCCCCTTCTGCCCCCCTGACTCTCTCAAATAAATAAATCTTTAAAATGAATGGGTAAATAAGGAGGGCATGTGATATGATGAGCACTGGGTGTTATACACAACTAATGAATCATTGAACATTATATCAAAAACTAATTGAATTTAAATAAAAAAATAAAATGAATGAGTAAAAATATAAAAAAAATTGCTCCAGCCAGCCCCAGATATAGAGTTTCTGTGCCTAGTTAAGATGTGTATATGCGGGGGTGGGAGGAGCAAGATGGCGGAGGAGTAGGAGACCTGGTTTCATCTGGTCCCAGGAATTCAGCTGGATAGGGATCAAACCATTCTGAACACCTACAAATTCAACAGGAGATTGAAGAAAACAATAGCAACAACTCTGTGAACAGAAAAGTGACCACTTTCTGGAAGGTAGGACGTGTGGAGAAGTGAACCCGAGGTGATATTCGGGAAAATAGACGGTGGGGGAGGGGGCCTCCATCAGCTGCGAATGGCAAGTGATAGAGCAGCAGAGCACAAAATCGGAACTTTTAGAAGTCTGCTCCACTGAGGGACGTCGCTCCGGTGGATAAGCGGGAGGTGGAAACCTCGCTGGGACAGTGTGGTCTCAGGACCAACAGGGTCACAGAAAGACTGGGGGTACCTGAGTGCAGCAGAGCTCCCAGGTATCGGAGCAGGGAAACCAGCTGAGAGACAGAGCTGAGGAGTGGGCGCTCAGCTCGGGGTTGCCATAAACCGGGATCTGCAGTACAGTCAGGCCACTGCTCTTCCAGTAGGGACCCAACAAGTGGCAGATCTGGGGAGACTCCCCTTCCTCCCCCGGGAGGAGCAGCGTGGGAGCGCACCGCAGGGAGCTGCTGGGTTTGGAGGATCCACATAGGGTCGTGTGCCAGAGATAGAAACGCTTGGTCAAAGGCCGGGTGAGCAGGGAGTGCAGCCAGAGACTGGGGAGACAGGAGTGATTGACTACTTTTTTCTGGGGGTGCACTGAGGAGTGGGGCACTGAGTTCTTGGCTTCTCCAGGGCGGAGATTAGTAGGCCACCATTTTCACTCTCGTCCTCCAAAGCTGTACGGAAAGCTTGCAGGGAACAAAAGCTCCGGAGAGCAAACCCTAGCAGATTACTTAGCCCTACCCGGCAAGGGCCGGGCAATTCCGCCTCCAGCAAAGACATTTGGGAACCGTGGCAACAGGCCCCTCCCCTAGAAGATCAGCAAGAACAGCCAGCCAAGACCAAGTTTACCAATCATTAAGAATGGCAGAACTACAGTGCTAGAGGAATACTGCACATAGAATTCATGGCTTTTTCCCCATGATTCTTTAGTCTTTCAAAGTTAATATTTTTTAACTATCTTTTTTTTTTATTTTTCTTTTTCCCTTTTTCAACCAACATCTTAACAATCGCTTTTAAAAAATCATTTTTTATTTTTCATTTTTAGAACCATATTCTATCCCTTCATAGTAGTTACGCTTATTTTTGGCATATATATATAAGTTGTTCTCTCTTTAAAATTTTGAGATACGGCTTCTTCTAACGAATCAAAATATACCCTAAATCTCTAGTGTATGGCTTTGTTCTAGTCTCCTACCTGATCACATTCTCTCCTTATTTTTTTTTTAAATCCTCTTCTTTCTTTTTTCAACCAACTTCTTATCAATTCCTTTTATAAAATCTTTTATAATTTTCATCTTTACAGTCATACTCCATCCCTTCATTGTATTAATCCTTATTTTTGTATATATATAAGTTTTTCTTTCTTTAAAATTTTGGGAGGCACTTTCTTCTAACAGACCAAAATATGCCCAAAATCTACTGTGTGGCACTGATCTATGCACCAGCCTGATCATATTTGATCATATTCTGTTTTTGTTTTGTTTTTGTTTGTTTTTATCTTTTTCTGTTTTTTTTTTTTTCTTCTTTT
>NW_027722436.1:0-318 GCF_054177405.1 Leptonychotes weddellii | reverse complement strand
CATGCAGTTCTAAAATCATGTTTATTTGTCACTGCACAAAGTTATTAAGATCTCTCAACAAAAGGATTAACCCTTCCTAACAGGATTCTGGATTTTAAGGATTCTTTTCTTTAATTTTGGAAAAGGCTCAGGCACTATCCCTTTGAAAATCACCTCCTAACCATGTTACTTTCTTTCTTCTAAAACTGTAATTACTGTAGGGTTGCAACTTTTAGCTAATCTCCATGTCTCTTGTTTTCTTTATTATTCCCCATCTTTGTACTATATTCTGTGAACTTTCTTTAGATTGAAAAACTGGTTCACCAATTTTCTTTTTAT
>NW_027722435.1:0-318 GCF_054177405.1 Leptonychotes weddellii | reverse complement strand
ACGAAAACAATGGATCATGGATCACCACATCAAAAACCAATGATGTATTGTATGGTGACAAACATAACATAATAAAATTAAAAAAAAAAGATTTTATTTATTTATTTTAGAGAGAGGCGGGGGAGGGACACAGGGAGAGGGAGAGAGAAACTCAAGCAGACTCCCTGCTGAGCATGGAGCCTGATACAGGCCTGGATCTCATGACCCTGAGATCATGACCTGAACTGAAACCAAGAGTCAGACACTCAACTGACTGAGCCACCCAGGTGCTCCAACTTCACAGATCTTCATATGTTGCAAAGCAAGTTTTTTGAGGTT
>NW_027722434.1:0-318 GCF_054177405.1 Leptonychotes weddellii | reverse complement strand
GATGACCCCGGGCACCCCCTGACGCTTCCGGGCCTCCTTGGGCTGCCGGGGGAACAGCGGGAGCAAGAGGGCCCCTTGGGAAAGGCCGGCCGGTGGACTTGATGTTGGCCAGCAGGTGCGCTTGGCGATCACTTCTCAGCGCCTCGAGCTTTCCCTCGGTCAGCACAGCTGCCACGCAGCCTTCTGGAATTCTCTTCTCATGAAGAGGACCTCCCGGTGACAGTGGCAGGGGGTTCTCTCCAGCTCTGTGCCCAGGTCCTTGGCCATCTTCCCGTGGGGCTCGCGAATCTGCCACGTGGAGCTGGGGTTCGTGCCCAG
>NW_027722433.1:0-318 GCF_054177405.1 Leptonychotes weddellii | reverse complement strand
TGGTGACCATTTTGCAATGTACACAAATATTTAATAACTATATTATAAACCTAAAATTAAAACTAAATAACACTATATGTCAATTATACATCAATTTTTTAAAAAGCACTAAAATATTTAAGATTTGTGATGTTTTGTATTCTCAATAAGAAATTATTAGAATTATGTTTACTCTAATTATTGGCAATATTTGGCATTATCAGGTTTTTTTAAATTAAGTTTTCTAGACAGTTTGAAGTGGTATCTCATTGTCCCAATTTTACTTTAGAATATATGAAATACACATAATAATTAATATATTTCTCTGCTACTTCCAAC
>NW_027722432.1:0-318 GCF_054177405.1 Leptonychotes weddellii | reverse complement strand
CTCCTATCAGTCCCCACAAGAAGCACAGGATTCTTATCCCCAGACCTGAAGCACTATTAGTTGTTTTTTGCTTTCACTTCACCTGCCCCCCAACTCCTGACATCATCTAGATCTCCCATTCACCTGCAGCATCCCTTCTGTTAAGTGTTTGCTCTTACTGCAAGCTAGCCCAGCCCTGAGACCACGCCGTCATCCTCTACAGCTGCCTCAGGTGGTGGCCATTTTCCTTCCCACAGCCCTCATCACACGGGGACTGGAAATGGGACAACTTTAACTCCTTGCTTCATTTGCCACTTGTAAATCCTGATTTGTCTTTCT
>NW_027722431.1:0-318 GCF_054177405.1 Leptonychotes weddellii | reverse complement strand
GACCAGGCTCTTTGAGTTATTTCCTGTTAAATCTCTTAAATAGGGTTAGCGAAAACAAAGGTTTTACCTATGTTGTTGCTGCGACATTTGCGATGGCCCAGTACCCTCGGTTTCCTCACGTTTCTCGTGTGACGCTTCCGGTCTGGGTTTAGCCCTAAGGATGGTCGATTGATTGATTGGGGGTGGACGTTAGGGTCACTTCTTCGGACATTCTGATGCTTTTGTTGCTGCTCAGCCTTCTTGCTTTCCTTCATCTTTCGACTTCCTCGAGCTCCCTAACTTGCTGCTCTATTAAGTTAACAGAATTGTCTGATCTGG
>NW_027722430.1:0-318 GCF_054177405.1 Leptonychotes weddellii | reverse complement strand
TGGTGATGGTGGTGATGGTGGTGATGCTGGTGCTGCTGGTGATGGTGGTGATGCTGGTGATGCTGGTGATGCTGGTGATGGTGGTGATGGTGGTGATGCTGGTGCTGCTGGTGATGGTGGTGATGGTGGTGATGCTGGTGATGCTGGTGATGGTGGTGGCGCGTGCAGCATAAATAATACTATCAGCTAACATTTACTTTCACACTCCTCGTCTCGTTGTTATGGAATCACTATCCCATGGGATCGATCCCATTTTTATCCGCATTTTTCAGATGAGGGAACTGAGGTTTGCTTGTGGCCACGCAGCTAAAGAATGGC
>NW_027722429.1:0-318 GCF_054177405.1 Leptonychotes weddellii | reverse complement strand
CCAGTGTGAGCAGGACGAGTTCCTCATTTCTCTGCACGGCACCCCTCCCTCTGAGCCAGGAGACTCTGTGTCAGCAAAGAGGACATCACTGATGCTGGTCTGTTCCACTGCGCAGGAGAATCTGCCGCTCAGAGAGGCACAGTGTATGGGCCCTGGTCACACAGCAGGAAGGTGGAGAGAACACCCACGTCCTCCCCGTACAGTCTCCCCATGAGCCTTGGCCTCCCGAGATTCCTCTGGTTTAAGGCAAAATGCTCTCTCAATAGCCCCTGGAACTCGGCCTCCCCCTCTGTCTGGCCGTTCAGGGTTCAAGTCATG
>NW_027722428.1:0-318 GCF_054177405.1 Leptonychotes weddellii | reverse complement strand
TTTTAGTTAATATGTGTTGAGAAGTTTCCCAGTTATAAGCACTATGTCATTATTGTTATTGATATTGTTTGTCATTTTGTTAACTTCAAAATGTTTAGCGTCCTTTGTAAAAGTTTCACTTTTTTTTTAAACTGGAAGCATTTGAAATCTATAATTTTAATTTATTTTTTGAAAGCCATGAACAATTTTCATAGTACTTTGGCTACATGCACTGAATAGGTTGGGAGACCCCGTATGTTTATCAAAAAAGTAAGAAGTCCTTAATCTCAAAGAAAAAGATCTGGTATGAGCATTATACTTAGTATCCTCAGACCCAAA
>NW_027722427.1:0-318 GCF_054177405.1 Leptonychotes weddellii | reverse complement strand
TCTAAAGAGAGAGGCATGTCCGAAGAGAATTGTGGGTTTGGCAGTTAGCCCATAGAACTGACTGGAATCAAATAGATAAGAAGCTGCTTTCCCTCCACACAAAAAGCCACTAGGTTGGATTTTTTTTTTTTAAAGATTTTATTTATTCACTTGAGACACAGAGATACAGAGAGGGAGAGAGAGAGCATGAGCAGGGAGAGAGGCAGAGGGAGGAGGAGAAGCAGGCTCCCCGCTGAGCCAGGAGCCTGATGTGGGGCTCGATCCCAGGACCCTGGGATCATGACCTGAGCCGAAGGCAGATGCTTAACCATCTGAGCC
>NW_027722426.1:0-5288 GCF_054177405.1 Leptonychotes weddellii | reverse complement strand
AAGGCAGACGCTCAACCGACTGAGCCACCCAGGCGCCCCTTATTAACTAAATTTAAAACAATAGTAAAATGTTTCACCAAGAAACAGTATCATATTTGAGAGTAAATATTAAAAGGGATTATTAAAATCGTAAGAAAAACAAGGATGCTTAAATGTCATCACTATTAAATATTATTTGATGTAAAACTGGTCAATTCAGTTAGACAATTACCACTATGGGGGTAAATGGCATAATTATTGCAAAATTTGGGCGCCTGGGTGGCTCAGATGGTTAAGCGTCTGCTTTCCGCTCAGGTCATGATCCCAGGGTTCTGGGATCGAGTCCCGCATCGGGCTCCCTGCTAGGCGGGGAGCCTGCTTCTCCCTCTGCCTCTGCCTCTCTCTCTCTCTCTGACTTTCATGAATAAATAAATAAAACATTTTAAAAAATTATTGCAAAATTTTCTGCTTACCAATTAACTGAAGAAATATTAGTGGTATTGTTAACCACAAGCATTGTACAGTAGAGTGGAAAGGCCTCTTCACAATTACAATAAAAGTATGAATTATCTAGTATTAACATAGGAAGGGCATAGGATTTATATCATTATAAGTTATTTGCACAGTGAATTTAAATATGTACTGAAATACAACAGGGGTGCCTGGGGGGCTCAGTCGTTAAGCATCTGCCTTCAGCTCAGGTCATGATCCCAGAGTCCTGGGATCGAGCCCTCCATCCGGCTCCCTGCTCCGCGGGAAGCCTGCTTCTCCCTCTCCCACTCCCCCTGCTTGTGTTCCCTCTCTCGCTGTGTCTCTCTCTGTCAAATAAATAAAATCTTTAAAAAAAAAAAAGAAAGAAATACAACAAAGAAACCTAAGCAAATGAGGTGACATAGCATCTGCTATATGAGGTTACACATTTCTCTCTAATAAGTTATAATTTTTTTTAAAGATTTTATTTATTTATTTGAGAGAGAGAGAATGAGAGACAGAGAGCAGGAGAGGGAGGAGGGTCAGAGGGAGAAGCAGACTCCCTGCCGAGCAGGGAGCCCAATGCGGGACTCGATCCCGGGACTCCAGGATCATGACCTGAGCCGAAGGCAGTCGCCTAATCAACTGAGCCACACAGGCGCCCTCTAATAAGTTATAATTTCAACACAGTTCTAATAAAAATATGATAAAATTTTAATTCCAACCTACATCTTTTGGGTTGGGGCTATTGGAATCTAAATAAAAATATTCTAAGTTTCATCCAGGCAAATAAACATGTGACAATGTCCAGATAAATGTTTTCCATTCAATTTAATATATCCTTAGTAGTTTTATTAAAAAATTTTTTTTTTTGTTAGAGAGAGGGAGAGCGTGCGTTCATACATGCATGGGGGTGGGGGTTGGGGAGAGGGGGCCTGGAGTGTGGGTGGGGGGAGAGGAGAGAGGGAGAGGGAGAGAGAGAATCTTAAGCAGGCTCCATGCTCAGCCGGGAGCCTGACTTGGGGCTCGATCTTACAATCCCGAGATCATAACCTGAGCCGAAATCAAGAGTTGGACACTTAACTGACTGAGCCACAGAAACACCCCTATCTTGAGCACTTTTTTAATGAACTGGATAAAACTGAGGAGTGTAAACAGACTTCCTACTCTCAAAGATCCTAAAATCAGATTTATAAATTAAACCCAATTTAATGATATATAAAATCTTTACTATGCTGCTCAATTACTGTTTAATGTTTTGTAGAAATTAAATTCATTGGAAAAGAATAATCACAATGATTTGTGGCAACATAGAAAAGACAAATTTAGATTTTTTTTAAGGATTTTATTGAATTGTTTATTTGACAGGAACACAAGCAGGGGGCGTGGGAGAGGGAGAAGCAGGCTTCCCGCGGAGCAGGGAGCCCGATGCGGGGCTCGATCCCAGGGCCCTGGGACCATGACCTGAGCCGAAGGCAGACGCTTAACGACTGAGCCACTCAGGCACCTTGACAAATTTAGGTTTTCACACGCTATGTACAAATATTTAAATGTAAAACCAGAAAATACAGACATCCTGAAAGAAAATATAGATAGATCTATTTAATTATGACCCTAATAGAAAAGATTTTAAAAATAGCTAGATCCAAAAGAAAAAGACAATTGAAAATATTACAATAAATTGAAAAGGCAAAGAACTGAACATATTTTGTAATGGGTTAACCTCTATAATATTTTAATAAGCTATACAAAAAAAGGAGAAAAGCTGTATAACTTGAAAAGAAAATAAAGCACACAATTAGCATTTCACTAAAGATGAAATATAAACAGCTGACAAGTGAAAGCATTCTTCAACTTCATTCTGTGTGACAGAGTAATAACTATAAAAGATTGAAGAACATATAAACAATCCACTCTTTGAGATTTACCATCACTTTCCCTTTGATTATGTCAAGAGATCATATAGCTGCATACCTGGGCCCTGTTGTCTTGCTCCCACAAAACTCCTTCCCAGAGTTTTGCTTTCATATCCTTAGCTTGTTGAGGTACTCTGCAAAAGACAGCTTTATGAAATACAGTGTGGGATTCCATTAGAGACTATCAAAAAGCTTCAACAGAAGATTTTTAACAACAGATTAACATTGTAATTGAAAGGATCTAGATTGTCTATGCTCATTTCCACCTGGAGCCTCGCCATATGACCAAACTGGGCATAAGGTCTTTGCAGATATGGTTAAGGTAAGGATCTCAAGATGAGCATGTATTAGGACTTAGTCTTAAATCCAGTGACTGGTGTTCTTATGAGGGGAAGAGGGAGATTAAAGATATAGAGACACAAAGGGGAAGGTCATGTGAAGATGAAGCAGACATTGGAGGGCAGCCGCTAGCCCGGGAATGCCAAAAATTGCAAGCAGGTGTCAGAGACTGGGAGAGAGGCACGAAATAGATTCTCCCTTAGAGCTTCCCGAAAGAACCAACCTTGCCCACACCTTGATTTCAGACTTCAGGCTTCCACAACTATGAGACAATATATTTCAGTTGTTTTTTAGCTGGTCAGTTTGTGATAATTTGTTATGAAAGCCTTAGGAAAACAATATACTACTTGTGACCTAATAAATTTCTTATTCTCTCTCTGATTCATTGTCATCATTTTTAAATGGGGATAATTATAATATTGCCATCACATTTTATAAGTATTAGAAAATATTCTAAGCTCTGAGAACAGGATCTAGTGCAGTCTAAGCACTCAAAAAGTGAGGGCGATAACTTTTATTGTGTGAGGTGACTTTTTGGGGAATGCTTATAGCAGCAAGGTCTTGTGTTATTTTGGTAGACTGTCTCATTCATCTTAGCTAGACTCCCCATCCAGATGTATAGGGGAAAACAGCTTCTGGAAGGCCAGTACCTGACACGAGTAATGTGTAGTCACCTAATTTAAGAATGCAGTATGAAGAAAGTGGATTTGTGGGATTTATGTACACAGATTGGAATAGCAAAAATACCACCATGCTGCCATAGTATGGCAGGAAGTACTCCTCAGTCTATTACTTTTCTGTGGTGTTAAGGACTGTGTTTTTTTCCCTGTGCAGTTATGTTAATGAATAGAGAGGAATTGCACATGGGTCTATGGTGATATTTTGTACTTAAGCTTTCTCCCTGGTGGTCAGTTGTTTTGCTTGATAATTGTCTCTTCTCCTAGTCATCCGAGGTAACCACTCTCCTAGGGCTAGTGAAGAAGACTGAAGTCTATTTCAGTGATTACAGCTCTGCCAGCATTACCTAAGCTGATGGCATACCAAGGATGTGGGGCACTTGGGGCAGCCTGTTCCCAAGGCAGGCAAAAAGGGGGTGCATATTCTCAAGAGAATTTTTTTTAAATAGCAATAAGAAATACTGAAAATTGGCCAACTTTGATTACCATGATGCTCAACAATGCTAAGCAGGGTCAGTGATGAAATATTCTACCTGGATAGCCCACTCCCATAACTCCCCAGTGGTGTGCCATCACCAAAGCTCTGGTGATAATTTGTTAGCTGACCTCTTGTTGTTTATTATTATTATTATTATTATCATTATTATTATTATTATTATTATTATTTATTTGAAGTTCCTGTTTTACTTAGGGAGAAGGATCTCCTTTTAAGGTGATAAGCAGTTAAGTCAGTAACACGTTTTACTCCGAAGAGATTCTTGCTCATCCCTCTGGAAGTTTTCTCTTCTGTGAATTTTGTTTTACAGGAAGTTAGCCTATTTTCACCATCTGGCCATTTAGGGATCCAACTTTCCACCAATTCAAGTTTCCTTCAGCTCCCCTGGAAGTTTCAAGTCCTAAACACACTTATATTCTGTCTCCTTGAGAATTATGAGACTTTTTCATTTCTGGTTTAGCACTTATTTCAGTGCTGGGTGAAATTTAGATATGATTACAAGTTCCTCAGACAAGAAAACCCACAGATTTTTTATATTCAATTCATGCTGTTTTTCTTAGATGGAATTCAGGTTTTGAAGGAGCCCCCCCCCAAAATCTATCTCTCCCTACACTCCAACAATATTAAAATACAAGTACTTAATTATTTAAAATGAAAAAAATGTAGAACTATCTGAGATTAAGCAAGAAGCTAGAATCTGTTCTTTTATATCTCCAGACAAATGTCAGTATTCTTCAGTTGCAAGTGACAGAAGCTCAACTGTCCAACTAATGTAAGCTAAATGAAGAACCACTGAGTCACATAATTGAGTAATCCAAGGTATATAAGTCACCTAAATGAATTTTAACATGTTCTGATGGCTTAATCTTCCAAATTATGTATATGTTTATGTTAAATATTAGTTTTAAAAAATTCCCTAAAATGCTATTGTGTGAATATCTATTATAATACACAGTGTGTAGTAATGCAAATGATCATAGAAGGACTACCAGTCTAAATTATTAAACTGCTAGTTTGTTTTGTAGCTGCTTGTTTTTTTTCTTCCTATAACAAACTATCATTTCCAAAATTTTAGTGGCATTTTTTAATGTGCATTAAGATGAAATTATAGTGAGGCGATGATTTGCAAACATAAGGTCAGGAGTAAAATACTTAGTACTGTGACTAGTCCATAGAGAACACTTAATAAATGTTACATATAATTACTTTCATTTTTATTACCTTCTACTTCCTAAATTTAAGAACAACAAAAAGAAAAATCAGATTAATACAGAGAAAAATATATCCAAATAAAATTGCTTTTATCCAAAATGGCAATAAAACACAAATGATAAAAAAGAACCATGAAATAAATATTATTATGCCCAATGCCATATGTTTCTATGATAAAGTTATTATTGACTTTACCTG
>NW_027722425.1:0-318 GCF_054177405.1 Leptonychotes weddellii | reverse complement strand
CCAGGGTCCTGGGATCGAGCCCCGCATCGGGCTCCCTCCTCGGCGGGAAGCCTGCTTCTCCCTCTCCCACTCCCCCTGCTTGTGTTCCCTCTCTTGCTGTGTCAAATAAATAAATCTTAAAAAAAAAAAAAAAATGACCAGGTTTCTTCCACCTTTGGCTGTTGTCAGTAATGCTGCTCTAAACGTGGGTGTAGCGTCTCCGCTTTTGAACAGGTCGTGCACTCCTATTGAGCCTTTAGATCTGACACGTTCCTGTTTTTCTGCCCCTGCCAGATAGCTGTGCTTTCTCAGTACCCGTAACTTGACTTCCTCGACACT
>NW_027722424.1:0-318 GCF_054177405.1 Leptonychotes weddellii | reverse complement strand
CCCCAAATAGAATCTCCCCAGTGTTTCTCCTCAGTACTCAGTGGATATTGTGAAAGAGAGCCTACTAGAAAATGTGAGGTCCTCTTCTGTCTGTCCCCCACCCCAACCCCAGAGTACTTTCACAGGAGCCCACATTCTGCTCTTACCAAATTGTTAAAATTTTATCTGATTTCTACTCGCTTAATTGTGTGGCAGTTTGAACCTCTTCCTTCCATGTTCTGCAAAAGTGTGACAATCTCCATGTGCCATCCCATCTTAGGAAGTGGGGAGCTGCTTGCCTTTTTTTTTTCTTTCTTTCTTTTTTTTTTTTTTAGCTAT
>NW_027722423.1:0-318 GCF_054177405.1 Leptonychotes weddellii | reverse complement strand
GCATGTGCCAGACGAGCAGGGACTTGCTGTAACATTCTTTGGGAACAGAATTGATGGTAGGCACCATTTCTTCTTACTCCCCTTATATCTCACTGGCCCAGTTCTGGTGGGAGCAATTTCTCCCCAAGTAACCCCCCATAGTGAGCCCCATACACTAGAGTGCCTGCAATAGTCACAACCCGACCTCACTGCTAGCCACGTTGGAAGCCTGCCCCACCCATCAGTGCATACAAGCCACAACAGGAGGGTACGCACAGTCCACCCAGGGGATACCCCTGGGGCACCTCAGTTGGATGAATCACAGGGATTTGTGCTACT
>NW_027722422.1:0-318 GCF_054177405.1 Leptonychotes weddellii | reverse complement strand
TTTAAAACATAGTTACAAGTTAATTGCATACTTATTTTCAAACATAGCTTAGTTGCCTAAATTCAGACAGCTATGCTGCAATGACCTCGCATCATTCTATGTTTATGGCTAAAGTGAAGGACTTTGCCTCTCCTCCGCGTGGTGGCTTTCAAACTCTTTTGACCATGACTCACAGTAAGAAATATATGTTACATTACAACAAGGATATATGTGCTTGGTGGAAGGCCAGAGATCAAACAGCACCTTCCTGGTCCCCCGATCTTACATTATGATGCATGCCCTTGGGGGTGTCATGCCTCCCTATTGCTTCCACAAGGA
>NW_027722421.1:0-318 GCF_054177405.1 Leptonychotes weddellii | reverse complement strand
TGACCTCCCCAGACGGCCCCTCACCTGCCACAGCCAACCCCTCAACCCACTCTGCCTTCCCCATACCCCAGCTCTTCCTCCACTGGAACGTGAGCTCCTGGACAATGGAGCCGGGCGCATGGTGGGCCCTCTGCGGAGGCGCACACCGGGGCTCCATCCCGGGGACAGCCCACGGCACAGCGGCACAAAGCTCCTGTCCTGGGGCCCGCGCACAGACGGCCTGCATCTGGGCTAATGCCCGGCCGTCGCCGGCTCAACATCCTTCATGATTTTAAAGAGAGGCCCCATACGTTAATTTTGCACAGGGCCCCACAAATC
>NW_027722420.1:0-318 GCF_054177405.1 Leptonychotes weddellii | reverse complement strand
GGGAGGATGGGTTAGCCTGGTGATGGGTATTAAAGAGGGCACATTCAGCATGGAGCACTAGATGTTATATGCAAACAATGAATCATGGAACACTACATGAAAAACTAATGATGTAATGTATAGGGATTAACATAACATAATAAAAAAAAGAGAGAAAGAAATCTTGAGAAAAATAAAAAAAAAAAAGAGTTTCTTCATTTGAACAATAATAGCGCCTATTTTATAGTTTTTGAGACAGCTATGTGACAGCACTGGTTACCGGTATGGCTAATTGCATTCTTCTTGAAAAAAATGGAACAAAATAAAACTATACTTTAT
>NW_027722419.1:0-318 GCF_054177405.1 Leptonychotes weddellii | reverse complement strand
GTGCGTGTGCGTGTATGGCAGTGGTGTTCGTGCGTGAGCGTGTGCGTGTATGGCAGTGCTGTGTGCGTGTGTGCGTGTGCGTGTATGGCAGTGGTGTGCGTGTGTGCGCGTGAGCGTGTGTGTATGGCAGTGGTGTGCATGCGTGTGCGCGTGTGCATGCGTGTGTATGGCAGTGGTGTGTGTGCTGTCACTGTCTTTTGTTGCCTCTGCCTGGGCTCCTGAAACACTTTTATTTTTTTTGAATAGTTTCCACTTGGAAATTACACGTGGTCTCCTCTTTACCCACCCTTCCTGCCCAAAACTCATTATAGGACCAAT
>NW_027722418.1:0-318 GCF_054177405.1 Leptonychotes weddellii | reverse complement strand
AAGTGTATGCCCCAGGTATAGTCTACTTCCTCATACTGTTCAAAGACAGGGTATTTGACCCACTGAAGGTTTCTGAGGCAGTTTTCTAACATGGGAGGGCCTGTATGGAATACATAATCCAACGTGTTCGATATAAAGGAGCAACAACACCACAACTTAGAGGAAAAACAAATCAGCATTTTCCAGACGGAGTAGTAAAGGGATTATGATACCTGTCTGAGCAGCAAAAGCAAGCAATCCCTACACAGTATTCATCCAAATTTGATTAAGCCATTTAGAGTTTATAGCAATAAAAGCAATTATAATGTGTACCCATTT
>NW_027722417.1:0-318 GCF_054177405.1 Leptonychotes weddellii | reverse complement strand
CCCCCCCATGCTCTCTCTCTCTCACTCTCTCTCTCAAATAAATAAATAAAATCTTTTAAAAAAGCCTCCCCTATCCTGAGGTTAAAGATATGGTCCTGTATTTTCTTCTAAAAGTTTTAAAGTTTTGTTTTTCATGTTTTATCTTTTATCCACATATTTTTTTTGTTTATAGTGAAAGAGGAATTCAGTTGCATTTATTTTCCATTTAACCATTTATCCCAGCACCATGTACTGAATGGCCCATTATTTTTATTAAAGTATAGTGGACATATTCTTGATTACTAGGGCTTTGGAGCAACAGTATGTGATAGAATGCAT
>NW_027722416.1:0-318 GCF_054177405.1 Leptonychotes weddellii | reverse complement strand
GGAGCTTCACCAGCCAGGGAAGGAGGCAGGGCAGGTGGGCACACTGTGCTGGGGGGCCAGGGCTGAGGCCCCAAAGGCAAGGCAGCAGCGTGGCCAGGATCCCGGGTAGGACCAGGGAGCTTCTGGCCCCTGAGCTAGCCATTAAACCAGCTGTGCCTAATAACCGTCATTCCCTCTAATGAGGCTGGGACAACCACAGCTCCCAGCCCTGGGGAGCAGTGAAACAACTCATGCCCAGGCCCGGCCCTCCCTTCCCCTGCCCCTCCCTGCCTCCTCTCACCCCTGCCGGCCCCCGCCCTGGACAGACTCCAGTTCTGC
>NW_027722415.1:0-5288 GCF_054177405.1 Leptonychotes weddellii | reverse complement strand
GACTTTTGTATATACCTGAGTAACCATCACCTCAAACAAATTATAGACTATTTCCCACCTGTTTTCTTCCTTGATTCCAGCCCACAGGAACAGTCTTCTAAACACCCTGGCCAAGGCTAAGAGTCCCAGTTTTAAATCAGTATCTGAATGTGCTCACTCTACTTTTAAAAAGTAATTTATTAGATAAAAATCGTACCACTTGGGGCACCTGGGTGGCTCAGTCGGTTGGGCGTCTGCCTTCAGCTCAGGTCATAATCTCAGGGTCCTGGGATGGAGCCCTGCATCAAGCTCCTTGCTCAGTGGGGAGTCTGCTTGTCCCTCTGTCTCTGCCTCTCCCCACCCCTGCCCCCTGCTCGTGCTCTCTCGCATGCGCATGCGTGCTCATTTGCTCTCTCTCTCTCTCTCAAATAAATAAATCTTTAAAAAAAATGATACCAACTATTGATACATGCTACACAGAAGACCTTGAAAATATTGCTAAATGAAGGAAGCTAGTCACAAAAAAGTATATATTGTATTTTATGAAATGTCCATAATAGGCAAGTCTATAGAGACAGAAATTAGGTTAGTTGTTGCTCAGGGCTGGGTGGTTTGGTTAGAAATATGGGGTTTCTTTTTGGGGTGATGAAAACATTCTAAAATTGATTGTGATTATGGTTGTACAACTTTGTGAGGATATACTAAAAGCCATTGAGTTATACACTTTATTATTTTTTTTTAAAGTTTATTTTTCTTAAGCAATCTCTACACCCAATGTGGGGCTCAAACTCATGACCCTGAGATCAAGAGTTGCACTCTCCTCTGACTGAGCCAGCCAGGAGCCCTGAATTATACACTTTAAATCACGGTGAATTATATGGTATGTGAATTATGTCTCATCAAATTGTTATATAAGAAAGGTGGTATTGCCTTCTTGAGTGTTTTTGAATTTTGTTCATTATTAATAAGGTTGAAAGTGTTTCCATCTGCTTGCTTCCTCATAGCTTTATTTCCTCTTTAAAAAGTGAACTAACTTAATAGATTTTAAAAGATTTTTTGTTTAAAAATTATTAAAATAATCTTTTTATTGTAAGCAATGCAAAGGATAAAAATATAAAAGCACACATTTTAACAGAAAGAAATGTGCTATTGAAAAATGAAACACTTATTTTAATCCTTTGGAAAACTGAGCAAATTACTACAATGTAATATTGAGGCTGTTTTGCATGAATACAGATTAAAAAGGCAATATCTAATTGCCAGACAATAGAAATTACAACCAAATCCAAAGTACCTTAACTTAGAGATAGTCTTTATGGCTGCCATATCCACTCAAATTTCTTCTTTCAGCAGAATAAATATTTTATTTATTTATTTTTTAATTTCTTTTTTTTTTTTTAAAGATTCTATGTATTTGACAGAGAGAGCACACAAGCAGGTGAAGCAGCAGAGGGAGAGGGAGAAGCAGGCTTTCCGCTGGGCAGGGAGCCCGATGCGGGGCTCGATCCCAGGACCCTGGGACCATGACCTGAGCCGAAGGCAGACGCCCAACCGACTGAGCCACCCAGCCACCCCAGCAGAATAAATATTTTAATGCTATTTTACTATTATACTTCAGGTTAATTTTCTCCTTTGAAATGTAACAGGTAAAAAAAAAAGAAATGTAAGAGGTAGCTTCTAAAAAGGGGTCCATTATGTATTTAACAAGTCTAGAACTTTCTAAATATGCATGTTTAGAAATATTATTTGGAATAAAAACAATGAGGACCAGAAACCAGAGGAAGGAAGCTTAACGTCAGAGCTCTGGTGGTTGCCTAAAGGAACTTAAAATTATTTCTTTCACCTACTTTGCAGGTTTATCAAGTGGTGTCATGTGAGGACTGGGTGACATTTATCCAATAATCAGATATTTAAGTGCTTTTGGGGTACTGCTTGGGAATACGTAACAACTCAATCTCCTGCTTTATTAGACCCAACCCCCGTGGTGACAACAAATCTCAAGCAAATCCCTTCGAGGGTATTTTCAACTTCATTTAATTTAAAGGAATCAGGAAAAGTAAAGAATGGATATTTGTCTAATACGGGAATTAGACATTTCAGTAGGAGTTCTAGGAAAATCAGCCTTTAACAACTTGCTATTCATTTTAGAGTTATAATTCCAAGAGAAACCTGCCATTCTCTGCCTGCCACTCCCTCTCCAGCCACGTTCAGAATGGATGCTCCGGCAGACAGAAGTCTAAGGTTTCCCACCCATTGGTGTCTAGGGACTGCATAGTCCCTGGGACCGTGAGTATGATGGACTTGACCTCCAGGAGTAGATTATGTTACAGGGCTCTCTTGGCCATAAAATAGGGATATTATGTGGGTCAGCCTAATCATGAGTCTGTGAAAAGCAGTTTTCTCCAGCTGGTCACAGAAAGGAATTTAGAAATTCTAAGTGTGAGAAGAATTTGACACACTGGCTGGCTTAAAGATTGCGGGAACCGTGTGGCACAGAATTCAAGCCACATCTAGGAGCTGAGAGTGGCCTCTGGCTGAGAGTCAGCAAGGAAATGGGGACTCAGTCTTACAACTACAAAGAACTGAATTCTGTTCACAGCAAGAATGAGTTTGGAAGTGGATTTTCTCCCAGGGCTCCATAAGAGAACTCAGTCCAGCTAATACCTTGATTTCCAGCTTTGTGATGCCTTGAGTAGAGAATCCAGTTCATGCCATGCTGAACTTCTGACCTATCAATGTGAGTTAATAAATTGGTGATTTTTTCCTGTTTTTTTTAAATTCATTTTTCAAAAATTTTAAAAGACAAAAGAATTCAAACATATAGGGAGATTCAGAAGATTATATCACTCAGATCTTTTGTGCCATATTTGCATGAGATCTTTTTTCAAAGTTGTTTCCTTTTTAAAAAAACTGTAGTAAAAACACATAATATAAAATTTACCCTCTTAACCTTTTTTTTTTTTTTTAAGAAGGCTCCACCCTACCCAGGGCTGAACTCACCATCCTGAGATCAAGACCTGACCTGAGACCAAGAATCAGACACTTAACTAAGTCACCCAGGCAACCCACCTCTTGACCATTTAAAAAAAAATGTTTTATTTATTTATTTTAGAGAGTGTGTGAGTTGGGGGAGGGACAGAGAGAGAGGGAGAGAGAGAATCTCAAGCAGACTGTGAGCTGAGAGCCACGTCTGACACAGGCTTGATCCCACGACCCCAAGATCATGACCTGAGCTGAAATCAAGAGTTGACCACTTAACCAACTGAGCCACCCAGGCACCCCCTTCCTAACCATTTTTAAGTGTACAGTTCAGTAGTGTTAAGTGTATAACACTGTTGTTGTGAAACAGATCTCCGGAACTTTTACATCGGGCAATTCGGAAGCTCTATACCCATGAAACTGCTCTCCACACCTCCCCCACCGCACCTCCCAGCCCCTGGTACCCACCGTTTTTAGTTTCTGTTTTTGTAAATTTTACTACTTTAGATACCTCGTAGAAGTGGAATCACAGTAGGTGACTGGCTTATTTCACTTGGTATTATGCCCCCAAGGTTTATCCACGTTGTAGCATGAGACAATTGGTGTTTTAAGCCACTAACTTTCTGGTAATTTTTATTCAGTGATAGAAAACTAATACGAATGTTCATCCATTTTTGCTTTATTAAATGTGTCTGTCTCTGATACAAAGAAAAATGTTCCAGCAGTTTGATTTGTAGGCCACCTCACATGTGTCACCGCGGGAGGCGGGCCTGAGCCAGGAGAGCGATAGCGTCTCAGACGAGAGAGAACCAGGCTGTCATCGCAGGACCTCAGACCTGTGGCGAGAGCGCCCAAAGAGCTTCGAACTTTGCAGTCAAATGCTCTCCCCCTGAGCTATACCCCCAGAGCTTCGAACTTTGAAAAGCAGATTTTAGACATCTTGTGGGCAGTCCCGCCCTCATTAGTGACTTAAATGTTTATACACTGAACACATCCGTGTTTTCAGATTTGGGGCATAAGGCCTAATTCAACATCAGGGATGACTTAGCAATTGGTTTTCTATCCTGGAAGTACAAGTGTATTTTTCTGGACACACTTGCAGTGATTCTAGGTTTTTCCTTTAGATGTCATCAAGAATGTATTTAACATTTTTAAAAATGCTTAAAATTTGTGATTAGGTATCTTATCCTAAAAAATCTTTCAAAACAGAAAAAGAAATCTATGTGAAAGTGTTTTTTTTTTTTTGACCAAAGCAGTTACATCAACCTAAAGTGTTGCTGGTTTGTCAGGTAATCTCCAATGGTTTAACTTCACATGAACAGATTTCTTTTTCTTTTTCTTTTTTTAAAAGATTTTATTTATTTATTTGACAGAGAGAGACACAGCGAGAGAGGGAACATAAGCAGGGGGAGTGGGGGAGGGAGAAGCAGGCTTCCCGCTGAGCAGGGAGCCCGATGTGGGACTCGATCCCAGGATCCTGGGATCATGACCTGAGCCGAAGGCAGACGCTTAACGACTGAGCCACCCAGGCGCCCCACATGAACAGATTTCTAATAATTTACTTGGATAGATATCTACTCACATTGGATGACGAAGATGCTCTTGTTTACTCATGAATGTCAATGTTTAAGAGGAATGAATTTTTAGGCAAATATTATATTCCATGTACTCAATGTTGCTCTTATTATTGGAAGAGAAACAGATGTAAATATATTCTAAATATTCTTTGTTGTAATATTTCATTTGATCATTGAAAAATATTCCTGCTCTTTTGACTTTTATGTACTCTAATGAAAATCCACTGACTCTCTTTTATTAACTGCCTAAAAAATTTCACCTGGATAATAACTAGTTTGTGGAAATTTGGGATTTGGACTCTGGTAGAAGCTGCTAGGCCATCCATTTATTCTCTCTTTCTTCCTTAGTAACAGACCACTGCTTTTTAATTGCACACATGGCACAGAATAAAAGACATTTCCTGCCACCCCTGCAGCGAGGT
This sequence comes from Leptonychotes weddellii, assembly GCF_054177405.1. Lineage (NCBI taxonomy): Eukaryota > Metazoa > Chordata > Mammalia > Carnivora > Phocidae > Leptonychotes > Leptonychotes weddellii. Next base: position 331 of record NW_027722415.1, on the reverse strand, counting down.
GTGACTGTATGTCCAGGTTATGGCCAATAAAACAAGAGTGGTGTACTGCTTGGGATTTACGAGAAGACGTCTGAAAGGATACAGACCGAGTTGGGAGGTGTCCTTTCTCTTTCTCTTTCCCTTTCCTCCTTCTTTTTTTTTTTTAAAGATTTTATTTATTTATTTGAGACAGAGAGAATGAGAGACAGGGAGCATGAGAGTGAGGAGGGTCAGAGGGAGAAGCAGACTCCCTGCCGAGCAGGGAGCCCGATGCGGGACTCGATCCCGGGACTCCAGGATCATGACCTGAGCCGAAGGCAGTCGCTTAACCAACTGAGCCACCCAGGCGCCC
>NW_027722414.1:0-318 GCF_054177405.1 Leptonychotes weddellii | reverse complement strand
AGAGTTGAGGGTCCATTTCTGGGCTCTCTATTCTGTTCCATTGATCTATGTGTCTGTTTTTGTGCCAGTACCATGCTGTCTTGATGCTGACAGCTTTGTAATAGAGCTGGAAGTCCGGAATTGTGATGCCGCCGGCTTTGCTTTTCTTTTTCAACATTCCTCTGGCTATGCGGGGTCTTTTCTGGTTCCATACAAATTTTAGGATGATTTGTTCTAGCCCTGTGAAAAATGCTGTTGGTATTTTGATAGGGATTACATTAAATGTGTGAATTGCTTTGGGTAGTATAGACATTTTAACAATATTTGTTTTTCTAGTCT
>NW_027722413.1:0-318 GCF_054177405.1 Leptonychotes weddellii | reverse complement strand
GGAGTGGCAGGCAGAGGGAGAAGCAGGTTCCCCACTGAGCAAGGAGCCCCATGGGACTCTATCCCAGGACCCTGGGATCATGACCTAACCTGAAGGCAGATGCTTAACTGACTGAGCCAGCCAGGCATCCCTTTATTGCTCTTTTAAATGGAGTTCCTGTTCCATTATATCTTGTAACTAGTTGTGTATATGAAGGAAGGAGGACTGGGCAGAAGAAGCTACAGTGTGATGCAGGCCTGGCCAAGCCTCATCCTACCTGGTAGGGAGCTCTGTAGCAAGGATCACTTAGGATATGCCCTCAGGAGAGGTGATTCTCTG
>NW_027722411.1:0-318 GCF_054177405.1 Leptonychotes weddellii | reverse complement strand
TTAGGGAATGACCAACATGTCAAAAGAGGGATAGAGGATGTTTTCATTTTTTCTTAAGGAATCATCCTAATTTCTGACGTTGGACTCAGACACAGTATTTTATTATAATGAGCAGGGAAGATGGATTAGTATTTGCAGAGATGCTGTTTTCATTGGGAGGGGAAATGGAATCCCCCTGATGGATCTTCTTCTTTTTTTTTTTTTTAAAGATTTTATTTATTTATTTGAGAGAAAGAGAGAGAGAGTGCAAGCGAGAGAAAAGAGCACCAGTGGGGAGGGGGGAGGGGCAGAGGGAGAGGGAGAAGCAGGCTCCCTGCT
>NW_027722410.1:0-318 GCF_054177405.1 Leptonychotes weddellii | reverse complement strand
TCTTCTTTATCCATTCATCTGTTGGTGGACATCAGGCTCTTTCCATATTGTGGCTATTGTGGACATTGCTGCTATAAACATTGGGGTGCACATGCCCCTTTGGATCACTACATTTGTACCTTTGGGGTAAATACCCAGTAGTGCAATTGCTGCGTCGTAGGGTAGCTCTGTGTTCAACTTTTTGAGGAACATCCATACTGTTTTCCAGAGTGGCTGCACCAGCTTGCATTCCCACCAACAGTGTAGGAGGGCTCCCCTTTCTCCGCTAACATCTGTCGTTTCCTGACTTGTTAATTTTAGCCATTCTGACTGGTGTGA
>NW_027722409.1:0-318 GCF_054177405.1 Leptonychotes weddellii | reverse complement strand
ATATCCAGTCAGGTTTTACTCAAGTCTGATAAACCAGGAAGCCACTTGATCCTTACATATCTCTGCTCTGCTCCATGTGTGGACCTTGGTGTTTCTCTCTTGGGGAACTGCCTTTTAAAAAATTGTTTACCTTATTTTTGTTATCAGGGGAGGGGAATGCATCACTGTAGACCCTAAGAAATGGTGACAAATCTCACAGAAGGACTAGGACCACGAGCGCTGGAGTATTCAGGGAAGGCTTTATGGAGAAAGATGAACTTCAGTTGGCTTTTGAGAGATTCCTGGTACTGCCACAGGCAGAGCAGATTAAGGGAATTT
>NW_027722408.1:0-318 GCF_054177405.1 Leptonychotes weddellii | reverse complement strand
CTCCTATCAGTCCCCACAAGAAGCACAGGATTCTTATCCCCAGACCTGAAGCACTGTTAGTTGTTTTTTGCTTTCACTTCACCTGCCCCCCAACTCCTGACATCATCTAGATCTCCCAATCACCTGCAGCATCCCTTCTGTTAAGTGTTTGCTCTTACTGCAAGCTAGCCCAGCCCTGAGACCACGCCGTCATCCTCTAGAGCTGCCTCAGGTGGTGGCCATTTTCCTTCCCACAGCCCTCATCACACGGGGACTGGAAATGGGACAACTTTAACTCCTTGCTTCATTTGCCACTTGTAAATCCTGATTTGTCTTTCT
>NW_027722407.1:0-318 GCF_054177405.1 Leptonychotes weddellii | reverse complement strand
ATACGTCAGCAGCAATATACCAATGCATTTAAATAAAATTTGTAGGCAAATTTCTCACTATTTTTACACAACTCATTTCTAGTCTATGTTCTCCCAGGCTTTGAAAGCATAATACAGAAGCACCTGGGTGGCTCAGTTGGTTAAACATCTGTCTTCAGCTCAGATCATGATCTCAGGGTCCTGGGATGGAGCCCAAATTCAGTCTCCCTGCTCAGTGGGGAGTCTGCTTCTCCCTCTGCCCCTCCCCCCACTCATACTCTCTCTCTCTCTCTCAAATAAATAAATAAAATCTTCTTTAAAAAAGCATAATACAAAATT
>NW_027722406.1:0-318 GCF_054177405.1 Leptonychotes weddellii | reverse complement strand
TCTTGGGGTTTAAAGTTGGTGAACGAATACCCAAGCATGAATACAAGACAGCAGTGGACCAAGCTCAGGGACGTACTTGAACCTGGGGGCTCCAGGGGCCTTGTTTTGGAAGGAACTTGAATATAATTACAAAGAAGAGCACAAAAACAGTGCTCAGTTGTCTCTGCCGTGAGTCCATGTTCTCACTCTTCAGTGACAGCTTTGCAAGTTCTCAGACTTGGCTGGCGCTGATGTGTATCTGGTGGCTTCCTTAGCCTAGCCTGCGATTGGCTTAGTCCTTTTCTTGAGCTCGGGATCTTAACTTACTCTTGGCTCTGT
>NW_027722405.1:0-318 GCF_054177405.1 Leptonychotes weddellii | reverse complement strand
GCTCCAGCTCCAGGGGTCCCCTGAAAACCCCAGACTAGGGCCATCAGCACAGTCCAGCATCCCCTCAGCCACCGTGATTGGCTCCGGGAAAAGCCTGCTGTTGTGCCTGGTGGGTCCTCATCCCCAGACTTTTTCTGGAACTCCTGGTACAGAGAAGCGTTCTTTTCCGCGGGGGTTGCTAAACTGGGAGGGTGTGAGTGTGAGGCTGCCGGGAACCATCTGTACCACCACCTGGGAGTGCCTGCCTCTGAAAGAAACCAAGACGCAGGAAAAGGGGGCTGAGAAACGGGGAGAGAACCCGCGGCCTGGCGACAGGCT
>NW_027722404.1:0-5288 GCF_054177405.1 Leptonychotes weddellii | reverse complement strand
AAAAAATTAATTAAAAAAAAAAAGGAAAAGGACACTGTAGCCAGTACATAATTTGGCTCAGCTGGGAATAATATTTACATCCATAGTAACAATGAATAATATGGATTACTCTGAATATATTGTGAGGGTAGACAGAGGGAATGAAAAGAAATGGCAATATATACATGTTATATAGAAATTTGAGGATAGCTATGGGGTGCCTGGGTGGCTCAGTCATTAAGCGTCTGCCTTCGGCTCAGGTCGTGGTTCCAGGGTCCTGGGATTGAGCCCCACATCGGGCTCCCTGCTCAGCGGGAAGCCTGCTTCTCCCTCTCCCACTCCCCCTGCTTGTGTTCCCTCTCTCGCTGTGTCTCTGTCAAATAACTAAATAAAAATTAAAAAAAAAAAAAAGAAATTTGAGGATAGCTACTGTTTATAGTTTTATTTGGGAGAATAGGTATCACAGCCTAGAGGGCTAGAGTGAGGACCTGCTATAACTTTGTAAAACTGTGTGAGTCTCAAAAGTTTTTATTTTGAAATATTTTAAGCCTAACAGGAAGTTGCAAAAATACTACAGAGAGTTCCCATGTACTTTCATCCCATTTCACCCACTGATAACATCCTATGTAACCATAGAACGTTATCAGAACCGGGGGATTTACATAATACTATTAACTCTACCTAACTTTTATTTTTTATTATTTTTTTCTATATAACTTTTACAATTGTGTTCAGGTATTATTTTGTTTTGGATAAGCATTTAAAAAGGTTTAGGGCCTACTTCGTCCTTAAATGTATTGGTATAATGTTGTATAAACCATTCTCTTATAATTTAAAAAGCTCCTTGGTGTCTGGATTATGTTTATTTTCTGTTCCTAATGTTATTCATGTTTCTCCCTCATTCTTATTCTCTTGTCCTCTTTTTTTTTTTAATACCACACGAAGTTTTCTCTTTTATTGGTCATTTGTTTTGTTGATCAACTCTAGTAGCTTTTTTTTTTTTTAAGATTGTATTTATTTATTTGTCAGAGAGAGAGAGCGAGCACAAGCAGGGGGAGTGGCAGTCAGAGGGAGAAGCAGGCTCCCCGAGGAGCAGGGAGCCCAATGTGGGACTCAATCCCAGGACCCCACGGTCATGACCTGAGCCAAAGGCAGATGCTTAACTGGCTGAGCCACCCAGGCGTCCCTACTCTAGTAGCTTTTAAGCTTCCTATATAAATGATTTTTGTTTTTATCTTTCTCTTTTTTTTTTTTTTAAAGAGAGAGAGAGCATGCACATGCAAGCAAAGGAGGGGAGGGGCAGAGGGAAAGGGAAAGAGAGAGAGAATCTTAAGCAGGCTCCATGCCCAGCTCGTGCCCAGTACAGGGCTGGATCCCACCACCTTGAGATCATGACCTGAGCCAAAATCAAGAGGCTGAGGCTTAACTGACTGAGCCACCCAGGCGCCCGTTTTTATCTTTATCCATTACTGTTCCTACTTTTTTAGAGGTAGAGTGTGTGTTTCTTCCTAGTTTCTTGAGTTGAAACACTATTTGTTTTCAGTCTTGTATCAGGCAAACTTCTAGCAGGAAAGAGGGTTGCTTGAAGAAAGTTGAATAAAGGAACTACTTATAAAGGTGTGCACACCTCTATCTTCTGTAGACTAAGGAGGAAGAGCTTCAGTGACCCCACAGTGGGAGTCTGGGGGAGTAGACACCTGACCTTACGCACTTCTCTGACACCTGCCAGTGCTGAAGACTCTCCAGAGGGTGGGGAGCTCTTTGATGCGATCCGTAGGGTCATTTTCTCCAGGTCCAAACAGTATGGAGAAGGGGAAGAGTGAATGTGGAAAGACCAGCAGAAGATATTCAGCACACTTTTTCCTAATAAAGTCATTTAAGGCTATAATTCCTCTGAGTATTACTTTGGCCACATTCTTGATTTCTGACTAGTTTGAGATTTCCTCCTTAAACCAGTAATTTTTTGGAACAGTAAAGTTAAAATTCTAAGGAGAGAGGGATATACCTTTTGGTTAACTTATAATTTTAGTACATTATGGCCAATGAATGTGGCTTCTATAATTTCTAATTTGAGGAATTCATTGAACTTTTTTACTGGTCTCATTAATATGTGGCTAATACTTGCAAATATTCAGTAAGTGTTTGAAAAGGATGTGTATTTGTTGTTGTTGGGTAAGAAAATCTGTACCTGTTTGATGTATTTTTTAATCCCTCCATCTACATTTTTTTATAAATTTGATCTGTTGATTTTTGAGTGATAGGTTAACATCTCCCACTTTCTTTTGGGTTTGTCAATAGCTTTTTGTTCTGCTATCAGGTTTTGCTGTATATATTTTGAATCTGTTATTAGGTACATAAAGTTTCCTGACTTTTATATTTTTGGTGGATCATAACTTTTATGAATATAAAATATTCCTCTTGTCCCCTTTAAGACTTTCAGCCTTGATTTCAAATTTGTCTGATATTACTTTTATTGGCATCTACCTCATAGACCGATTTTTTTTCAATTCCTTTCTTTCCTTTTTTTTTTGGTCTTCTATTATTTTGCTTTTGTCTCTTATTACACTCAGTGAAAGAGAGAAAACACTGAGTCTAATAGTGATTTCTACCATTTTTGTGATCATTTTCCAAATTGTGTCAATATAGTTTTGTTCTTTTTATCTTTCTGTTCAGATAGCTCTGTTCTGGATTTCACTAAAAACTTTCATCCACCAAGGGAGAAGCAATGAGGGGGTCTCAGAGGCTGGGCAGTGCACTGGTGGCTAATAGACTTTCAGGAGGACCAGGAGTTCCTGCACCCATAATTCTATAACAGCTTAACTAGACTGAGCCATGCTCATTTTGATAAGCTCACTTTTATGTTTGTTACCATCTTCAGTTTTGAATCCCATACTGGTTTGAGTGTCTCACGTAAAGACTATACATGAAAAATCCATACTCAGGTGGTTTTTATGGTTTTATAATATGCAATATGGACATCAAGTAAAATCTAGACTATAGTAATTAAATTGGTTGGAAGTGTGTGTGTGTAAACAGGGTAAAAAATTCTATTCACATCCATTAGTTCAAGCTATACATAAAGTAAAATCACCTTCCTCCTTCCAGTTCAGTCAAAGGGTATTTATTTTCATTGTGTTATTAGAAGAGCTGATAATTGATCTTTTTCTGTTAGCTGAGTTTTCATACTCAGAAAGCATTGTCTGATCTACTCGCCTGCAAGAGAGATTTGGTATTCTGGTTTTATGATATGACTTTGAAAGATTTTATTTATTTATTTTATTTATTTCTTTGGCAGAGAGAGAGCAGGAGAGCACAAGCAATGGGAGCAGCAGAGGGAGAGGGAGAAACAGGCCCCCTGTTGAGCAGGGAGCCCGATGCAGGGCTCGATCCCAGGACCCTGGGATCATGACCTGAGCTGAAGGCAGTCGCTCAACCAACTGAGCCACCCAGGCGCCCCTATGATATGACTTTGAATAACTTTCTATGATTTGTCCTGCAGCATTTTTGGCACATTCCCTGAAATTCCAAATTTTTCTTTCCCATTTGTTTGGGGAAATGTCCTGTCGTTCTAGACATTTTCCTTTTTTCTTTCTCCTTTGTAAAGCCACAGCCTCTTTACTGAAATGTATTCAGTCTTCAGTCTTACCGAGCAATTTATCTTCCTGAACAAGAAACTCCAAATCATTGAAAATATTTTGTCTAAGAATTTCAGACAGAGAATTGCTGATCTATCTTTTGAAGTTGTTTGGTGGAGATCATAATTAAATCCTTTTTTTTGGCTTGGGGCATGAATTTTGAGAGAACATGTAAACTTGACCATTTTTTTCATCAATCATCTGGTATACATTTTTGGTTGTGTACACATCTCTCAGCAAACACTGGGGACTCATTGAACATTTGCTCTAACTCATGCAAAAGGCTTACTAGAAATTGATTTGTTGATTTTTAAAATGCCTCTTAGAATAAGAATCCCCATTAAATGTCATATTGGAAAAAGAAGCAATATGCATGATGGACATCACCAGGAATGTCTGTGTGCTGCATGTGTACACTTTTTTGCAGTCATTATATTGAACATGCCTCATTTTGAAGATATGACCTTGAGTTGTCATTGCTTTGGAAAACACAGACTGGTTAGGACATCCATTACTGTCTTCGAACAAATGCTATAGCAGAATCCCCAAGGGAGACAGAGATTTTACTGGTCTCCGGACGAAGGAATCCATTTCTCGGAGCATATGCTGAGTGTGATGAGCTGTAAAATGAAGTTAATTTCTGGGTCAGACCAAACGAGGTGAAAGACTGAGTAACTGGATAGGAGGGAGACCGCATATTCTTCAGACGGAAGAATAACTGCATCTTTTCAGATAATGTCACACACATTTGTGGTCTATTTGACCAGGCCCATGTAGAGCAATAAAGAGAAACATAATCTCACAGCTCTGCTTTGGTGTCTAGGAAGCTCTCATTGTGAAATCTTTAATTTCAGGTTGTACTTCATGCAGAGTAGTAGAAGAAAAGAGGACAGTACCCCATCGCTAAGAGCATCCTGTAAGTGGAAAAGCTATTCATATTCTCATGAGTTCTTGTAGTTGAAGTTTTAAAACAGAAGAATTGGAATTTTCTGTCTTCCATTTGGGTTACTTGATTATCAAAGCTGGAACAAAATAACATTTTTGTTTTATATTTATTACTAGGGGTTAATTTTGTTGAAATTTCAGGGTATTTCTCTAGATGAGATTCTCTTTAAGTTAGTAATAGTTATTCTGTTATTTTCCATGCAAAGCTTTCTTTCTGCTATTTACAGCTGCCCTGTTTTTTTAAGTTTTGTTTATTTATTTATTTATTTTTTAGTAGTTTCTACACCCACTGTGGGGATCGAACTCGCAACCAGGAGTGAGATCAAGAGTCGAATGCTCTTCTGACTGAGCTAGCCAGGTGCCCCTGCCCTGATATTTTTTTAAATTTTTTATTGTTATGTTAATCCCCATACATTACATCATTAGTTTTTGATGTAGTGTTCCATGATTCATTGTTTGTGCATAGCACCCAGTGCTCCATGCAGAGCGTGCCCTCTTTAATACCTATCACCAGGCTAACCCATCCTCCCACCCCCCCCCCAGAACCCTCAGTTTGTTTATCAGAGTCCATCGTCTCTCATGGTTCATCTCCCCCTCCGATTTCCCCCCCTTCATTCTTCCCCTCCTGCTATCTTCTTCTTTTTTTTTCTCTTAACATATATTGCATTATTTGTTTCAGAGGTACAGGTCTGTGATTCAACAGTCTTGCACAATTCACAGCACTCACCA
>NW_027722403.1:0-318 GCF_054177405.1 Leptonychotes weddellii | reverse complement strand
TCCTTAGTCTGACCAGTTCCCGGATGCCTAAGAGGACATGTCCATCAGCAAAACCGCCAATAAGAACCCTAGACCCTAAGCAAAGAAGAGACCCATGTTATTTTCCTAGTTCTCAGATGCTCTGTCCCTGCGTGTCTCATTCACTAAACTTTGCTTGTCACTTCCTTCTGGCTCACATTTGATTTCCACCCTACATGAAGGTAAGGGCCCTCTTGGCTAGCCCCATGGGACCCCCTCTCCAGGTCCTCAAACCTGGCCTGCCAGCATCATGAAAACTGGTTGTAACGTAAGGTAGTCAGGTAAAGCAGAGGAGGCATT
>NW_027722402.1:0-318 GCF_054177405.1 Leptonychotes weddellii | reverse complement strand
CAAACTCTAAGGCAGCCAAAAATATTTCACAAAACAAGCATGTTAATATGCAAATTCAAGAAAGAAAACAGAATGATATAGAATGCTGAACTAAAACCAGAGAAGACCGAAAAAGGTGGGGGGGGGGGCAAAAGAAACAGAGAATAAGACAAAGAACAGAAAGTAGTTACAAACATGGGAGATGTTATCCAACTATATCAATTATCACTTCAAATGTTAATGGCCTAAATAAAACAATTAAAAGACAGAGTCTGTCAGAGAAAACTAAACACAAATACACAAGAAACAAATATATGTTGTATATAAGAAACCTACTTT
>NW_027722401.1:0-318 GCF_054177405.1 Leptonychotes weddellii | reverse complement strand
TTCTCTCTCTCTCAAATAAATAAATAAAATCTTTAAATAAATAAATAAATAAATAAAAAGTTCATGAAGCCTGAAGTTTCATGCTAAGGGACAAAGGCTAGACACGAAAGACCACATATCGTATGATTCCATTTCTGTGAAATGTGCAGAATAGGAAAACCCATAGAAATAGAAAGTAGATTAGTGCTTGCCAGGGGCTGCAAGGAGGGAAGAACGGGGCGTGACTGCTCACTGGGGCTTGGGGAATGGGGTTTCCATTTGGCAGGATGAAAATGTTCTGGAACTAGACAGAGGTGGTGCTTGCACGACAGTATGAAT
>NW_027722400.1:0-318 GCF_054177405.1 Leptonychotes weddellii | reverse complement strand
CTGTGACAACATGGATGAATCCAGAGGACATTACAGTCAGTGAAATAAGCCAGACACAGAAAGACAAATACCGTGTGATCTCATTTACATGCGGAATGTGAATCAGCCGAACGCACAGAAGCAGAAATGGTTATTAACCACACGGTGGTTGCTGGGGGGTGGAGGCTGGAGGAAATGGGGAGATGTTGGTCAAGGGTACAAAGTTTCAGTTGTAAATAAGATGGACACGTTCTGGGGATCTAACGGACAGCATGGTGAGTACAGTTAGCAAGACTGTGTCGCGTTCTTGAAAGTCGCTAAGAGAGTAGATCTGACGTG
>NW_027722399.1:0-318 GCF_054177405.1 Leptonychotes weddellii | reverse complement strand
TTCAAACTCTAAGGCAGCCAAAAATATTTCACAAAACAAGCATGTTAATATGCAAATTCAAGAAAGAAAACAGAATGATATAGAATGCTGAACTAAAACCAGAGAAGACAGAAAAAGGTGGGGGGGGGCAAAAGAAACAGAGAATAAGACAAAGAACAGAAAGTAGTTACAAACATGGGAGATGTTATCCAACTATATCAATTATCACTTCAAATGTTAATGGCCTAAATAAAACAATTAAAAGACAGAGTCTGTCAGAGAAAACTAAACACAAATACACAAGAAACAAATATATGTTGTATATAAGAAACCTACTTT
>NW_027722398.1:0-318 GCF_054177405.1 Leptonychotes weddellii | reverse complement strand
TTGGGGTGGGGTGGGGGCTTCTTAGGAATCAGGTGAGGTTTTAGAGGTCTGGTGTTGGTACACTTAACCCTGCCCTGCTGGTCTCCTTCCCTGTGCGGGAGGGGGTGCTGGGGGGACTGTGGGCCGAAGGAGCAGGAGCAGGATGTGGATCAAAGTCTATTTTGTCAGCTGCTGCTGAAGTACTCAAAATCCCGATGTACGATTCTGATAAGGGCCTGAGCTGGAGCATCCAGGAAGGTGGACGCTTGAGGCCTAACCTGAGCCTATTCTTCCCGCCCGATGAGACTGGCTCATCAGGCAGGGTCTAGTCAGGAGGCA
>NW_027722397.1:0-318 GCF_054177405.1 Leptonychotes weddellii | reverse complement strand
TCCAACCCATGAACAATAGTATATACTTCCATTTATTTAGGTCTTCTTTTCCTCTGTAGTATCTTTTTTCTATGCAGTTTTTTTTTTTTAAAGATTTTATTTATTTATTCATGAGAGACAGAGAGAGAGAGAGAGAGAGAGGCAGAGGGAGAAGCAGGCTCCCCAAGGAGCAGGGAGCCCGATGCGGAACTCGATCCCAGGACCCCGGGATCATGACCTGAGTTGAAGGCAGACGCTTAACCATCTGAGCCACCCAGGCTCCCCTCTATGCAGTTTTCTATGCAGAGTCATACACATCTTTTGTTAGACTGATCCCTA
>NW_027722396.1:0-318 GCF_054177405.1 Leptonychotes weddellii | reverse complement strand
TCCTGAGAGGAGACGAAATCCAGGTCTCCTACTCCTCCGCCATCTTGCTCCGCACCCCTGATTTTGATTTTGACATCTGATTCTCTCAGGATCAGATTTTGTATTCGATTGTCATATTTCTTTGGCTCCTTTAATTTGCACAGCTCCTAAGGCTTTCTTTATCTTACATGACATTGACATTTTGAAAAGTTAAGACCAGTTATTTTGTTGAATGTCCTTCAATTTTGGATTGTCTAAAATGTCCTCCTGATTAGATTTATGTTATGTATTTTTGGCAGGAATACTACATATCAGATGTTGTGTTTCTATTAGTCCATC
>NW_027722395.1:0-318 GCF_054177405.1 Leptonychotes weddellii | reverse complement strand
GCATCATCAAAACCAGCAAGGGCGAAAGTCTGCTAGCCAGATGGAAGCACAATCTTCTGTAGTCTAATCATAGAAGTAACATCCCATCAACTTTGCTATGTTCTCTTAGTTGGAGGCAAGTCCTCTGTCCAGCCCACATTTAAGGAGAGGGATTATCCAGTGTGAGAATACAGGAGTTGGGGGACCACTGGGGCCAGCTTGGGGTCTGCCTGCTATAGCATTCATGAGGTGTGTATGCAAATACTGGATGTGTTCCTTGACGACTTTGGGACCTGAGGCAAGTTTCTTAGCCCCTTATATGTGGGGACAGGTCAGAAG
>NW_027722394.1:0-319 GCF_054177405.1 Leptonychotes weddellii | reverse complement strand
TTTTTTTTTTTTTAAGATTTTATTTATTTATTTGAGAGAGAGAATGAGAGACAGAGAGCATGAGAGGGAGGAGGGTCAGAGGGAGAAGCAGACTCCCTGCCGAGCAGGGAGCCCGATGCGGGACTCGATCCCGGGACTCCAGGATCATGACCTGAGCCGAAGGCAGTCGCTTAACCAACTGAGCCACCCAGGCGCCCTATAAATTTCTTTCTTTATGGATTCCAATTTGTGGTTAAAGTCAAGAAATCCAAAACTACGGCAGGGTCAAAAATAAATTCTACATGGTTGACAAATGGTTTTTCATAGCTAGGTCTTTCAT
>NW_027722393.1:0-5288 GCF_054177405.1 Leptonychotes weddellii | reverse complement strand
GATGTTGAGCACTTTTTCATGTGTCTGTTGGCCATTTGGAAAACATTTAAGTATTTAAAGAATAACATGAACACAATATACACGTGCACTCCCCGGAGCCCCTTGTTTTGTGAAACAGGTTGGCGACCACTGATCGTGCCCCTGACATCCTCAGATGCATGGGTTCAGACAGTGGGGGATTGGCGTGCTCGCTATTCCAGGAGGGCACCTCTAGAGTTTAAACTGATGACCTGAGCTTGAAGCAGCCAGGCTGTCTGCCCATGTGCTCTTTGGAGGTGATAGCACCTTGGACCCCGGCCGGCCTTGCCACTGCCCGAGTGAGCATTGATCCCTAGTCCAGAGAGTCAGGGTCACATTTGAAGCCACGGTGAAAACTGGTAGGTCTGTGGTCTGTCCACATCCCGCAAAGGGCTGGGACCTGGCTGGTAGGTCACAAGTAAGTCCGAGTCCGTTGCGCTCGGTTTTGCTAAGCCAGCTCACGTTGCTTTGGTTTTCTTTTGGTTCCAGTTCCTTGGCAACTTTGGAAGATTTAGATTGGCTGCCACTCAACCATACTTTCTCCACGGTTTCTGAAATTGTGCTGAATGTGACCATTTCGACGCTGACATTTCTGCAGGAGCGTGGAGCGGCCACCACTGGTATGTGTACCCAAGGGCTCGTGCGAAATTTCAAGTGTTCCCCTGGTTACGTTTATCGACAGCCACCATAGAGCTAAAATGCTGTTCAAAAAATGATGTAATGAACATGTCAAATGCCAAAAGGAATCCATTGTTTCTGTTACTAAAAGGTGGTAGTAGACTGAAAATCTGGAATTCAAACTTGAATTTGACTCTCTACCATTATTGAAGTTCTGTGGCCACTGCTCATAAATGGGTTATTTTTAATTAAAAATAATTGATTTTAAAATTCTTTTATCTGATGTCCTTGAAGGTTAGACCTGTCATTGGTTCTGCGATTTGAATCTTTCTTCTCTCCTCTGCTCCTATCTGGAAAAAAATATTTGAAAATTAGGAAGGCTGGTGAGAAGAAGCAGATTGATGTGGATTTAGAAAGCCCACGAGCTAAACAGACAAACCCCTTCCACAGGGCAGGGGATGGAGTTCCTTAGCTCTATTCTTGACTCACAATATTCTTTCTTTCTTCATTGAAGATTTATTTTATTTTATTTGATGTTGACAAATAAAATTGCATATATTTATATTTTTAAGTTTTAGTTATTTAAGTCATCTCTACACCCAACATGGGGCTTGAACTCACGACCCCAAGATCAGGAGTCACACGCTCCTCAGACTGAGCCAGCCGGGCGCCCCTAAAATTGTATGTTTAAAGTGTACAATGTGATGGTTTGAGACAGGTGCAGTTGTTACCACAATGGAGTTAATGAGCCCATATATCACCTCCCATAGTTAGTTTACCTTTCCTTTGGTGAGAATACTTAAGATCTCTTAGCAAATTTCAAGTATATGATACACTATTATTAACCGTAGTCACCATGCTGTACATTAGATCTCCAGAACTTATTCATCTGATAACTAAAAGTTTGTACCTTTTGACCAGTATCTCCCCACTTCCCCACCTCCTAGCCCCCTGTAACCACTATTCTACTCTGTTCAGGGTATTATTTCTTGAATTGTCAACTGGACCTGAACATTTTACTTTTAATTCTTTCTTTCTTTTTCTCTATTTCTGTCTCTTTCTGTAAGGGAAATTCAGGGAGCAGACTGTGGACTTAGAATTCATACACTCATCTATCCATCATTCATCCACATATTCATCCATTCATCCACCACCCACCCATCTGTCCACACATCCATCCATCCATCCATTCCAATATCCATTCATTCATCCATCCATCCACCTACCCACCTATCACACATCCATCCATTCATCTATCTACCCATCCACCCACCCGCCCATCTATGTACACATCCATCCATCTACCCATCTATCCACACACCCACCCATCCATCCACCCATCTATCCACACATCCATCCATCCACCCATCCCTCTATCTACCCACCCACCTGTCCAAACATCTACCCATCTATCAACCCACCCACCTGCCCATACATCCATTCATCTGTCCCCTTACCCACCCATTCACCCACTCACCCATCTATCCACACATCCATCCATCCATCCATCCATCCACCCCAGCATCCATTCATCCATCTATCCACCTACCCACTCATCCACACATCCATCCATTCATCTATCTACCCACCCACCCACCCCCTGACCCACCCATCCATAATCTACCCATTCATCTATCCCTCCTCCCACTCATCCGTCCACACATCCATTCATCCATCTATCCATCCATTCATTTATCCACCCACCCATCCACTCACCCACTCATTTATCCATCCATCTATCCATCCATCCATTAACTCATTACTTATTGAGTACTTTCTATGAACCAAACATTGTCCTATGAGTGGGAATAAAAAATGAAGTGATACACGGTTCTCGCTCTCAGGGAGGTCCTGTTTAGTACAGGAAAGAGATGTGTCAATAAAGAAAAAACAAAGCCCACAGAGTAGGGATCTGGCATCTTTCTCTGGAAGAGCGTCGAGGAGAAGTTCTGAAGGATGATTCTAGTACATCAAGGACATGAGGGAGCACTGCCAGGAAGAACTGTGTGTGAAGCTCCTGGCTTTGGCAAGGGCCCCATGTGTTTTATGCCTAGTGTGCCTGGGGCAGTGGGCGATGGCAGGAGGTAATCCAGAAAGAGATCCCGGGCCAGATCACTGAAGAATGCTGGAGCAGCAGTTAGACCTGCATCGTGGGAAGACATTCCTGGTGGAGATGTGAGGGCTCGACTGGGGGGCAGACAGGCCTGGGGCCAGGGGCCCAGGATCACATTCTCTCTGCCTGCCGCTAACTCTCGAAGTCTGTCTCCTGACCTATTTCATGAGGTGGTTACACACAGGTTTCTATCCCTTCCAGATTTTTCTGCCTCCTTGGAACCACCTGATGTGACACCCTCCATCCCCCCACTCACACCCAGGTTCTTCCTGATGCTGGTGACTCAGCGTAGGGAGGACCCCCCTCAGCCCCACCCCGGGTAGGAGAGTTCCTGTCCTCTGAGGCTCTGCAAGAGGGAAGACTAGTCATTAATGTTGAATTCGCTTCTCCTGTGGGTGATTCCAGTGGGAACCACCAGTCCTTACCCTCAGAACAGAACCTCCCCAGTGACCTCCGTTGTAACAAACTCATCAGGAAGCTTAAGTGTTCGTATATGATCCAAATTACAACAATCCATTTACCTTACAACTGGAAATATAAGTACAGCTAAGAATGTAATTAAAATAAGCTATTTTCTATCAATTGCCAGAGAGTCAGGGCTGAGGAATACAATGACAAAGCACCTCGAGGTGACTAAAAATTGTCCTCGTTTCTCTTGTCTCCAAGAAGAATCCCTTTGCCTAACGAGCAGATCATGGCATGTGAAGGGGATTGGGACGTGCCCTGTCAGTGACTTGGGGCTAAGGGCCCGGGCATGTTCTTCCTTGAAGTTGTTAATTCCCATGGTCTGAGCTCTGTCATTCAGCAGTGAGTTTCCGGGCCCCGTTGTCTCTCGTCCTAGTTTTATAGCCATCAGTGACTGGTATCACTGTTTCTCCCCTCCTTTCTAGAATTCTGTGAGTAATCCTGATACATTCTGAGAGCAGTAGGGTTTAACAGTTACAATGCAAGGTCGGGGATCAGATCTGGGTTTGATTCATGACTAAAGCCCACGTGATGTTGGGTGACTCTCGATGTCTGCTTCTTCTCCCTGCAAAGAGGGCAATTATTACACCGATCTGGTGTGTTGTGGGGAACTCAGCAAGACCTGGCGAGGGAAATGCCTGGCCTGGGCCTGCCTCTTTGACACAACACAAATGCCAGTTTAAAATCTCAGAACCAGGGGCGCCTGGGTGGCTCAGGCGGTCGAGGTTCCGACTCTTGGTTTCGGCTCAGGCCCTGATCTCGGGGTTGTGCAATCGAGCCCCACATTGGGCCCTGCGCTCAGTGCGAGGTCTGCTTGGGATTCTCTCTCCCTCTGCGCCCCCTCAAATAAATAAATAAATCTTAAAAAGATAAAATAAAATCTCAAAAGCAGACCTTGTCCCCTTTATGCAAAGACAACTCGACTGAGAGCAAGGAGTCTCGGATTTCTGGGATCTGCCCCATCTTCAACACCTTCCTAAAGTTCCCTGTGGCTGGGCCTTCATTTGTAAGTGGCAGGACTGTACCTTTCCTGTAGACTCACAGCATTAATTGAACGGTACCGAGAGGGGCTCCCAGGTGGCTCAGTCGGTTAGGCGTCTGCCTTCGGCTCAGGTCGCGATGCCAGGGTCCTGGGATCGAGGCCCATGTCGAGCTCCCTGCTTGGCGGGAGCCTGCTTCTCCTTCTCCCTCTGCTCTCCCCCTGCTTGTGTTCTCTCTCTCTCTGTCTCTTTCTGTCAAATAAATAAAATCTTTAAAAAAAATAAGGGTACCGAGAGGTCACGCAAGTGAGGATGGTTTTGTGGTCCTTCGCACGTGTGGACACTCAGCAGAGGTTTGTGGATCATGATCTGAAACAGTCTAGCTGCTGGGATTTCAGAGGAAGGCTCACCTTGGAATTTGTAAGCTTTTAGGTTTGCAATCGTCAGGCCATGTTCACAGAAATTATGTCAAATCTCGGGGGAGGGGGGTCTCGGAATTATATTCTGCATGCGCCATTTCCAGGTGGCGTTACTGGGTTTTTGGGGCACCTAATGAGTTTTATACCTTGATTAACTCTGTTAAGGGAACTTTTATCTATGACCTTAAATAATTTTTGGAAGTGCGGTTTTATTTTTATTTTTTTTTTAAGATTTTATTTTTTTATTTATTTGAGAGAGAGGCAGAGATAGAGCAGGGGGAAGAGCAGAGGGAGCGGGACAAGCAAACTCCACGTGGAGCACGGAGCCTGACTCAGGGCTCGATCCCACAGCCCTGAGATCATGACCCGAGCTGAAATCAAGAGCCAGGCGCTCAACTGACTGAGCCACCCAGGTGCCCCGGAAATGTCGTTTTAAAGACTGCTGTATTTTCTGCTGTGAATTTACTGCAATTTATCCTTTCCCCCCATGGTAGACGCCTCATGGGTTTTAGTATTTAATCAGTATAAAACGAATGCAATAGCGTTGTTATACATTACCTCTTCATGCATCTGGTTAGGTTTCTCAAGAAAGATTTTTTAGAAGCGAAATTGTGGGGCTCAGTGATTTGAATTTCATAAAGCTCTTGAAATACGTTGTCCTAGTCCTTCTGGAAA
>NW_027722392.1:0-319 GCF_054177405.1 Leptonychotes weddellii | reverse complement strand
TTTTTTTTTTTAAAGATTTTATTTATTTATTTGAGAGAGAGAGAATGAGAGACAGAGAGCATGAGAGGGAGGAGGGTCAGAGGGAGAAGCAGACTCCCCGCCGAGCAGGGAGCCCGATGCGGGACTCGATCCCGGGACTCCAGGATCATGACCTGAGCCGAAGGCAGTCGCTTAACCAACTGAGCCACCCAGGCGCCCATTCTCAGTTTATACTTTTGTTACCATGAAGTCTAAGCTAAAATATGGCAGATTAATGAAAGGGAACCGACTGTGGTGGAGACAACCACACTTTGAGGCCAAGACAGTCCTGTCCACATTG
>NW_027722391.1:0-319 GCF_054177405.1 Leptonychotes weddellii | reverse complement strand
ATACTTCTAGTTAAAAAATCATTCATTGTTTATCTGAAATTCTAATTTAGCTGGACATCTTGTAGTTTTATTTGCTAAATCTGGCAATCTGAAACGGTGATTCTTTTGAAACTACATACATTTTTTTTTTTTAAAGATTTTATTTATTTATTTGACAGAGAGAGACACAGCGAGAGAGGGAACACAAGCAGGGGGAGTGGGAGAGGGAGAAGCAGGCTTCCCGCAGAGCAGGGAGCCCGATGCGGGACTCGATCCCAGGACCCCGGGACCATGACCTGAGCCGAAGGCAGTCGCTTAACCAACTGAGCCACCCAGGCGC
>NW_027722390.1:0-319 GCF_054177405.1 Leptonychotes weddellii | reverse complement strand
CACAATTCGAGAACCACATCACTTTTGTTGACTTAGAACAAACATCTCTCACTGGCAGCAAGTTACCACTGCCTGAATTGCAATGCAATACAATTAGATTTCTTTAAACAGGCCATCTTAAGGGCGCCTGGGTGGCTCAGTTGGTTAAGCGACTGCCTTCGGCTCAGGTCATGATCCTGGAGTCCCTGGATCGAGTCCCGCATCGGGCTCCCTGCTCGGCGGGGAGCCTGCTTCTCCCTCTCCCACTCCCCCCTGCTTGTGTTCCCTCTCTCGCTGTGTCTTTCTCTGTCAAATAAATAAATAAAATCTTTAAAAAAAA
>NW_027722389.1:0-319 GCF_054177405.1 Leptonychotes weddellii | reverse complement strand
TTTTTTTTTTTAAAGATTTTATTTATTTATTTGAGACAGAGAGAATGAGAGACAGAGAGCATGAGAGGGAGGAGGGTCAGAGGGAGAAGCAGACTCCCTGCCGAGCAGGGAGCCCGATGCGGGACTCGATCCCGGGACTCCAGGATCATGACCTGAGCCGAAGGCAGTCGCTTAACCAACTGAGCCACCCAGGTGCCCCCTTTATCCATGTTTTACATAGTTTTACATATTTTAGTTCCATTTAATTCTGTATATTAAAAAATTTTGAGACTTTCTCTTTTAGCTGTTCTATTTCCAGATGTTTGGAGATTTTTTTGTT
>NW_027722388.1:0-319 GCF_054177405.1 Leptonychotes weddellii | reverse complement strand
GTGCCCTGTTACTATTTAAGGTGTTGTCTTACTACTCCATACTGCTTTAGGGCAAGCACCTTTTAAGCTTAGGGCTGTATCATTTAAGTAAAAAGCAGTATTCCTAAACAATTTTTTTTCTTTTTTTTTTATTCTTATGTTAATCCCCATACATTACATCATTAGTTTTAGATGAAGTGTTCCATGATTCATTGTTTGTGCATAACACCCAGTGCTCCATGCAGAATGTGCCCTCCTCAATACCCACCACCAGGCTAACCCATCCTCCCACCCCCTCCCCTCTAGAACCCTCAGTTTGTTTTTCAGAGTCCATCGTCTC
>NW_027722387.1:0-319 GCF_054177405.1 Leptonychotes weddellii | reverse complement strand
TGGGATGGGTAGGAGGCTGTCCACCTCAGCGCTGGCAGCCACATAAAAACTGTAATTCCTAGCATCGATTTCTAACCAATTAAACAAACTACACATGCTCAAGTATAAAATAACTTTATGGGGCGCCTGGGTGGCTCAGTTGGTTAAGCGACTGCCTTCGGCTCAGGTCATGATCCTGGAGTCCCGGGATCGAGTCCCGCATCGGGCTCCCTGCTCGGCAGGGAGTCTGCTTCTCCCTCTGACCCTCTTCCCTCTCATGCTCTCTGTCTCTCATTCTCTCTGTCTCAAATAAATAAATAAAATCTTTAAAAAAAAAAAA
>NW_027722386.1:0-319 GCF_054177405.1 Leptonychotes weddellii | reverse complement strand
GGTATATTTATTCCTCCCTTCCAACTAATGATTTTGAACTCTTAAATCATACTGTTACAATGAGTATCCTATTGTAAACTACCTCTGATCTGTTTTTGACATATAAAATTGGCAAAAATAGGGGCGCCTGGGTGGCTCAGTTGGTTAAGCGACTGCCTTCGGCTCAGGTCATGATCCTGGAGTCCCTGGATCGAGTCCCGCATCGGGCTCCCTGCTCAGCAAGGAGCCTGCTTCTCCCTCTAACCCTACCCCCTCTCATGTACTCTCTCTCTCTCTCATTCTCGCTCTCTCAAATAAATAAATAAATCTTTAAAAAAAA
>NW_027722385.1:0-319 GCF_054177405.1 Leptonychotes weddellii | reverse complement strand
CCAATTCCTCATCATGTCAGGATTAACCCTGAATGAGGGGACTGCTCAGTTTTCAGTGAGATCTATTCAACAAGCCACATGTAAAAAGACATTGATTTGCGGGGTCACCATCCAGATAACTCCATTTATAAATGCTCCATGATCTAGGAGCAAAAGTTTGAGAACTACTGCCTGATGTATTAGGAATTCTGAGTTTTACGAAGACCTATTTACTCCAAATCTGTTTTTTCCAAACATCCAGAGAATGGTTTTACTGTTGAAGGTGCATGTGACGGAATCTCTCTCTGCACCTGTCTTCTATCATCTGGACAGTGACAAA
>NW_027722384.1:0-319 GCF_054177405.1 Leptonychotes weddellii | reverse complement strand
AAAGCAGTGGCTGGGAAGCTATAGTCGGGTGATGCGCAGCAGTTTGAGGGGGGAGCAGGTAGAAGAGATTCTGGGGGTCGCTAAGCAGCACCTCCTGATGCTGGAGTTGGCGGACATGGCCAAGGGCCGGGGGCATCCAGAAAATCGCCCACATCGCCTGCGTCTGTGCCGCTGCGGAGTCCCCAGTAAAATGTGCCCGTCCCTGCGGCCTCTGGCCTGGAACCTGGGGGAGGAGGGACAGGGGGAGCAGGAGCCGTGTGCGCATGCGGGACCCCCACAGGAGCCCGAAGAGCCAGACAGGTGCAGAGAGGAGTCAGGC
>NW_027722383.1:0-319 GCF_054177405.1 Leptonychotes weddellii | reverse complement strand
GCGAGAGGAAGAGAATCTCAAGCAGAGACCCCACTAAGCATGGAGCCCGACATGGGGCTTGATCCCAAGACACTGAGATCACAACTTGAACCAAAACCGAAAGCTGGACGCTTAACCTACTGAGCCACCCAGGTGCCCCAGAGGAGATGATTTTCTAATGTTAAGACTTCCAAAGTCGGGGCACCTGGGTGGCTCAGTCGTTAAGCGTCTGCCTTCGGCTTAGGTCATGATCCCAGGGTCCTCGGATCGAGCCCCACATTGAGCTCCCTGCTCCGCGGGAAGCCTGCTTCTCCCTCTCCCACTCCCCCTGCTTGTGTTC
>NW_027722382.1:0-5288 GCF_054177405.1 Leptonychotes weddellii | reverse complement strand
AGAGTCCATCCCATTTACAATTGCACCAAAACCGTAAGATACCTAGGAATAAACCTAACAAAGAGGCAAAGGATCTGTACTCAGAAAACTATAGAACACTCATGAGAGAAATTGAAGAAGACACAAAGAAATGGAAAAAACATTCCATGCTCATGGATTGGAAGAATGAATATTGTTAAAATGTCTATGCTATCTAGAGCAATCTATATATTCAGTGCAATCTCTATCAAAATACCATCAACTTTTTTCACAGAGCTGGAACAAATAATCCTAAAATTTGCATGGAACCAGAAAAGATCCTGAATAGCCAAAGCAATGTTGAAAAAGAAAACCAAAGCTGGTAACATCACAATCCCAGGCTTCAAGCTCTATTACAAAGCTGTAATCATCAAGACAGTATGGGACTGGCACAAAAACAGACACATAGATCAATGGAACAGAATAGAGAACCCAGAAACTAGATTCTCAACTCTATGGTCAACTAATCTTTGACAAAGCAGGAAAGAATATCCAATGGAAAACAGTCTCTTAAATAAATAGTGTTGGGAAAATTGGACAGCCCCATGCAGAAGAATGAAACTGGGCCATTTCCTTACACCATAGACAAAAATAGACTTAAAGTGGATGAAAGACCTAAATGTGAGACAGGAATCCATCAAAATCCTAGAGAAGAACACAGGCAACAGCCTCTGTGATCTCGGCCTCAGCAACTTCTTTCTAGACATGACTCCAAAGACAAGGGAAGCAAGGGCAAAAATGAACTATTGGGACTTCATCAAGATAAAAAGCCTTTGCACAGCAAAGGAAACAGTCAACAAAACCAAAAGACAACTAACAGAATGGGAGAAGATATTTGCAAATGTCTTATCAGATAAAGGGCTAGTATCCAAACTCTATAAAGAACTTATCAAACTCAACACCTAAAGAACAAATAATCCGATCAAGAAATGGGCAGAGGACATGAACAGACATTTCTGCAAGGAAGACATCCAAATGGCCAACAAACTCATGAAAAAAATGTTCCACATCACTCAACATCATGGAAATACAAATCAAAACCACAATGACATACCACCTCACACCAGTCAAAATGGCTAAAATTAACCACTCAGGAAACGACAGGTGTTGGCAAGGATGCAAAGAAAGAGGAACCCTCTTACACTGTTGGTGGGAATGCAAGCTGGTGCAGCCACTCTGGAAAACAGTATGGAGGTTCCTCAAAAAGTTGAAAATAGAGCTACTCTACAACCGAGCAATTGCACTACTAGGGATTTACCCCAAAGAAACAAATGTAGTGATCTGAAGGGGCACCTGCCCCCAATGTTTATAGCAGTAATGTCCATAATAGTCAAACTATGGAAAGAGCCTAGATGTCCATTGACAGATGAATGGATAAAGAATATGTGGTATATATATACAATGGAATACTACTCAGCCATCAAAAAAAGGATATCTTGCCATTTGTAATGACATGGATGGAACTAGAGGGTATTATGCTAAGTGAAATAAATCAATTAGAGAAAAACAATTATCATATGATCTCACTCATATGTGGAATAAGAAACAAAACAGAGGATCATAGAGGAAGAGAGGAAAAAATAAAACAAGATGAAATCAGAGAGGGAGACAAACCATAAGAGACTCCTAATCATAGGAAACAAAATGAGGGTTGCTGGAGGGGAGGGGGTTGAGGGATGGAGTAACTGGGTGATGGACATTAAGGAGGGCACATGATATAATGAGCACTGGGTATTATATAAGATTGATGAGTCAGTGACCTCTACCTCTGAAACTAATAATACATTATATGTTAATTAATTGAATTTAAATTAGAAAAATAAATTTAAAAAAAGAAAAAAATCATATCTTTTAGTTAAGAGTGTAAGGTTTTCCAGTTTTTGGTCCGAATAATTTGGACTGATACTTCAATGTATAATGGCTTATTAGATTTCAGTTTGTCTAATGTCTAATGTCAATCATAAAAGTAGTTTTGAATTTGGAGATGTTTATAAAATAATAGTCCTGAGAGCTTCAAGCAAACTCCATGGAAATTTGGCTTAATCCCTACTCTGAGGCTGCTAAATTATATCTTACATCTGCAAATGAATCAACAAAACCTTGAGAGGTTAAGTGATTTGCTCTATGCCTTGCATCTTGTTTTTACATTATACATGGGAGACTAGGATGCAGGTAGGTTTCTCAACATCTTGTGTAGAGTTTCCTTCATTGCAACACACTACATTTTAATTTTTTGACTGGTAATTTTTCACTTTAAAAAGAGTTTTATTATGGAATTTATTAATTCCAAATATATCCAAAATTAGAGCACAATATAGAAACCCTCCTATACTCAACATCCAGATTAAATAATTATCAACTCATGGCCAGTTTTTTTTTTCATCCACACCCCACCTTACTTTTCTTTTTCCACATTAATTTGAAGTATACGCTAGCATTTTACACACACACACACACAAACACACACGATAAAATTTAAGTTTATACTGATGTTTCCATAGGACTACAGGATTTTAGTCTTTCTAGTTTACATGTATCTTTTCCCTCATGCTGAGAATCCTGGTTCTCAAGTTTGTTAGAATATCCTCTAATTCGCCAATTACTAATTTGCTTTTACATATTACCTGCATAACAGCCCCAGAATAGCAATCCCCAGCAATATCATTGCTGAGAATTGTGTGATTTGTGTGGGCATTTGTGTGTTTATGTGTAGGCGTGTGCCTTTTCATCCTTGGGGAATAAACTCTAATTCCTCTTCAGTTACTCAAAGATGATGGTAAATGAAATTAGGGGCTGTTCAAATATAGGAGAAAATCCTCTGGAGAGCATCAGAAGAGCAGATGGTTACAACGATAAGCACAGTGTGAGGAACTGAGTAGGTAATGAAAGCAATTTCTTTATGTTCTGCTTTGGCTACTTAAGGTGAGAGAATACTCCCTAGTTTTTCGTGAGAAGACAAGTGAGCAGAGCCTGGGTGGCTTGGTCAGTTTAGTCTCTGACTTCGGCTCAGGTCATGATCTCAGGGTCCTGGGATGGAGCCCCTGTCCCGGGATCGAGCCCCTGGGATGGAGTTCCCTGCCCAGCGGGGAGTCTGCTTGGGTCCCTCTCCCTCAGCCTCTGGCCCTCCCCCTGCTTGTGCTCTCTCTGTCTCTCTCTCAAATAAATGAATAAGATCTTAAAAAAAAAAAAGACAAATGAAGTCATTACCAAAAATTAAAAAAATATTCTTAGACACCAAGAAGACACAGGTGAGAGGAACACTGAGAAAACAAAAATCACTCAAATTGAGGAAGTACAAGTTGAGGGAGTGATTCAGTCACAGTCCTCAAACATAAAATAAGCCCCCAACTCTGCTAGGAACAGAAAGGAAAGACCAGACGGAAAAGCTAATGAAAATTAAAATCAACTAACCATTTCCGAACGTTTTTACCAACCTTGAACAGGGCTGTGCATTCTAGGAGAGACAAGAGTCTATGAGACGGGGTTTCTATTTTTAGAGTTAATGGTGTAGCGGACACTCTGGTCATCCTACCAGCCCGTCTTCTCTGGTATGTACTCATGGAGGTGTTCTCAAAGCAGGCTTGAATTTGCTAGGTAGACTCTGGCCCCTACGCAGCTTATTCGTTCAGAGATGAGTATGTGAACCTGGGATCAGTATATTGTTTCTCTGAGGAAGTATCAATTAGGATGAAAAAGAGGTAGGTGTCCTTCTGGGTTAGTCTCCTGAATACAGGTGGTGTATAATCCTGGTGTCGTGTGGTCATTTTTGTCAGGTAGATAGAACTGCAACACAAACAGAAGAGGAACACAGAGAAGAGAGAAGAAAGTAGAAGTATTGAGAGAAACAGTGAGGAGAAATGGAAAGAGAGCAGTCCCCTGGCTCCCAGGAGCCTCCCAGTGAGTCTTTCTGACCGCATAGCTGTGTTTCTGCAATTGGATTCAGTGAGACATTCCTGCATTTTCTTGTAATAAACTTCTCCCTCGTTTTTCTCTTCTCTTTTCTCTCTCTCTCCTAATTAACTTAAATGGATCTCTGTTGTTTGCAAACAAAGGAATTCTAATGAAAACAAGCATCCTCTTTAGAAACAATGAATTAATTACCACTTAAGACCCCCAACTATGTGCCAAAGGAGCTTTAGAAAAATTCCAGAACTGTGGATATAAAACCAACATGAAACAAAAATAAAAATTACAACTTGCATTTATTGAGAGTTTATCACATCCCTGGCACTAGGCTAAACTCCTTAAGAACATCATCATATTATAATATATAATCCTCATGCAGCCCTATGGGGAAAGCACTATTATTTGTTGCTCTTAGTGGCTGAGGGGCTTAGAGGGGTTAACTTTTGTGCCCAAGATCACATAGTTAATAGATGGCCTCAGAGCCTGACCACTTAGTCACCATGCATTGACTTTTGGACTAAATATAGATACCAAGTATATAGAATTAGCATATTTGAAAACTGCATTCAGACATTTAAAGAACTATCCATAGATGGGGGAAGAGAAAGTCAAAGTTGAACCATTTTATCCAGTTAATAAATGTTAATATGTGATAACTTAGACTATCTTTGATTAAAATTTTGAGAGTGATTATTGATTGCATAAAAGAAGGTGAAAATATAATTGAAGAACATGTTACATGGTAAACACTTAAGATACCGCTCTTGTACAAAGCTCTTGGAAATAAAATGACATTTAAATTGGAAATTCAAAACAAAACCACATTGAGATACTACCTTACACCAGTTAGAATGGCAAAAATGGACAGGGAAAGAAACAACAAATGTTGGAGACGGTGTGGAGAAAGGGGAACCCTCTTACACTGTTGGTGGGAATGCAAGTTGGTACAGCCAACTTTTCAGAAAATTAAAAATAGAACTACCCTATGACCCAGCCATTGCACTCCTGGGTATTTTCCCCAAAAACACAGATGTAGTGAAAAGAAGGGCCATATGCACCCCAGTGTTCAGAGCAGCAATGCCCTCAATAGCCAAACTGTGGAAAGAGCCGAGATGCCCTTCAACAGACGAATGGATAAAGAAGATGTGGTCCATATATACAATGGAATATTACTCAGCCACCAGAAAGGATGAATACCCAACTTTTACATCAACATGGATGGGACTGGAGGAGATTATGCTAAGTGAAATAAGTCAAGCAGAGAAAGTCAATTATCATATGGTTTCACTTATTTGTGGAACATAAGGAATAGCATGGAGGACATTAGGAGAAGGAAGGGAAAAATGAGGGGGGGTGGAATTGGA
>NW_027722381.1:0-319 GCF_054177405.1 Leptonychotes weddellii | reverse complement strand
AAACAAAGGCAGAAGGAAATGTAGATAAAATTAAATGTCCTTAGCTGTCTTCATGTTAATGTCTTGCCAGAGGGAAAAACTACCTTAGCTTGACAATAGCCAGGCCTCTAGGATCCTTGGGAGTCTTCTTCAGCATCTGAAAATCCTTTTGGAACTTCCCTTTGTCTCTACTGCCCCCAACCCCAAAGTATATAATCAGTTGCTCCTCACAATCCCAAGGCAGCAGCTCTTTCTGCCCATGGGTCCCGTCCCTATACTTTAATAAAACCACGTTTTTTGCACCAAAGACGTCTCAAGACTTCTTTCTTGGCCGTCAGCT
>NW_027722380.1:0-319 GCF_054177405.1 Leptonychotes weddellii | reverse complement strand
CCCGCATCGGGCTCCCTGCTCGGCAGGGAGTCTGCTTCTCCCTCTGACCCTCCCCCCTCTCATGTGCTCTCTCTCTCCTCTCATCCTCTCTCTCAAATAAATAAATAAAATCTTTAAAAAAAAAAAAAAAAACTAATTTTATCCTAAAGTAAAATGACTGGTTGTTCCAGAAAAGAAAAAAAAAAGGAATATATAGGACAAAATCTGAATAGATAGAAAATGTTATAAACATTTCACAGAAAGGGAATTTTATTTGTCATGGTCAAAAAATATAATGGAGGGATGCCTGGGTGGCTCAGTCGGTTAAGCGTCTGCCTTC
>NW_027722379.1:0-319 GCF_054177405.1 Leptonychotes weddellii | reverse complement strand
TTATGGATCCCTGGACCTGGCCCCCCCATCAAAATTGTGTGTGTGACTGTGTGTTTGTGGTATGTGTGTGTTTCTGGTGTGTGTGATGTGTGTGTGTTTGTGGTATGTGTGTGTTTCTGGTATGTGTGGTGTGTGTGTGTGTTTGTGGTATGTGTGTGTTTGTGGTGTGTGTGGGGTGAGTATGTGTGTGTGTGTGTGTGTTTGTGGTATGTGTGATGTGTGTGTGTGTTTGTGGTGTGTGTGTGTTTCTGGTGTGTGTGATGTGTGTGTGTGTGTTTGTGGTATGTGTGTGTTTCTGGTATGTGTGGAGTGAGTGTGC
>NW_027722378.1:0-319 GCF_054177405.1 Leptonychotes weddellii | reverse complement strand
TCTATTTCTACAAGATTTTCATCACCCCAAACAGAAACTCTATAACTTTAAGCAACAATTCTCCAGCCCCTGCTAACCTCCTGTCTACTTTCTGTGAATTTGCCTCTTCTAGATATTTCGTATGGTGGGATCATACAATATCTGGGCTTCTGTGTCTGGTTTATTCCACTTAGCATAATGTTTTTAGGGTTCACCCATTATGTAGCATGTAGCAATACTTCATTCCTTTTTATTGCTGAATAATATCCCATCTATGATGTGGATAGACCACATTTTGTTTATCCATTCATCTGTTGATGGACACTTGGGTTGTTCCCAC
>NW_027722377.1:0-319 GCF_054177405.1 Leptonychotes weddellii | reverse complement strand
CTCCACTTTAAATATGTACAACATGATTCCTTTCACTCTTTCAGTTTTAGGCATTTTATTATCCTGTACTCGATTTTAATATATTGAAAAAATAAAAGTAATATATGTACTTGTGAAAATCCACACTACAATGAGTATCATTTAGAAAGTAAGTTAAAGACCCCCCTTCAAGCACTAACATTCATCAGGTAATAGCACTGCAAATTATGTCTATCCTTCCAGAACTTCCTATATGAACATAAAACCTAGTGTATGTATGTGATATATTTACATATAATGTATTCATGCATATAATTCATTCATACACACACATACACAC
>NW_027722376.1:0-319 GCF_054177405.1 Leptonychotes weddellii | reverse complement strand
GGATCGAGTCCCGCATCGGGCTCCCTGCTCGGCAGGGAGTCTGCTTCTCCCTCTGACCCTCCCCCCTCTCATGCTCTCTCTATCTCATTGTCTCTCTCAAATAAATAAATAAAATCTTTAAAAAAAAAAAAAAAAAGATTGTTCAAATTGGATTTCTGTCACTTGAAATTTTTTAAAAAGTCCTGACTGATAATATTAATAATTACATTATTAATAATAACAGCAGGTAAGTCTTAATTTGAGCTTACTCTGAGCCTGGCACTTTTTCCATGTGCTTCACAGATATTAACTCATTTCATCTTCTATGAGGTAGGTGCTG
>NW_027722375.1:0-319 GCF_054177405.1 Leptonychotes weddellii | reverse complement strand
GGACCAGTACAGCTACTGTTCGTGAGCACCTTCCCTGGGCGGCCCCTGTTCTAAGCACTCTCCCTGTGTTACCTGAGAAACCGTCACCCCCTTGGCAGATGCTCTGAGTGCTCCAGCTTACACAAAGAGAAACCGAGGCAGGGCCACTCAGCCCTGTTCCCATGGTCAGCAGTGGCGGGGTCAGGTTGGCTCGGGTGGCCGGCTCCAAAGTCTCCACATCGTGGGAGCAGCCAGCCTGTGGGCTCTTGGGGGTGGGCGGCCCTGGGTTCAACGTGCTCTGGCCCTTCCTACCTGGGAGGCTGTGGGCAAGCGGCTTGCC
>NW_027722374.1:0-319 GCF_054177405.1 Leptonychotes weddellii | reverse complement strand
AGAATGAGAGAGAGAGAGCACATGAGAGGGGGGAGGGTCAGAGGCAGAAGCAGGCTCCCTGCCGAGCAGGGAGCCCGATGCGGGACTCGATCCAGGGACTCCAGGATCATGACCTGAGCCGAAGGCAGTCGCTTAACCAACTGAGCCACCCAGGCGCCCTACTTATTTATTTTTAAAGTATTTTTATTTATTTATTTTTGAGAGAGAGAGAGAGAACAAGCACGAGCAGGGGGCGTGGCAGGCAGAGGGAGAAGCAGACTTCCCAGTGAGCAGGGAGCCCTATGTGGAACTTGATCCCAGGGCCCTGGGATCCTGACCT
>NW_027722373.1:0-319 GCF_054177405.1 Leptonychotes weddellii | reverse complement strand
AGAATGAGAGAGAGAGAGCACATGAGAGGGGGGAGGGTCAGAGGCAGAAGCAGGCTCCCTGCCGAGCAGGGAGCCCGATGCGGGACTCGATCCAGGGACTCCAGGATCATGACCTGAGCTGAAGGCAGTCGCTTAACCAACTGAGCCACCCAGGCGCCCTACTTATTTATTTTTAAAGTATTTTTATTTATTTATTTTTGAGAGAGAGAGAGAGAACAAGCACGAGCAGGGGGCGTGGCAGGCAGAGGGAGAAGCAGACTTCCCAGTGAGCAGGGAGCCCTATGTGGAACTTGATCCCAGGGCCCTGGGATCCTGACCT
>NW_027722372.1:0-5289 GCF_054177405.1 Leptonychotes weddellii | reverse complement strand
CAAACTGAGGGTTGCTGGAGTGGTGGGGGGTGGGAGGGATGGGGTAGCTGGGTGATGGACATTGGGGAAGGTATGTGCTACGGTGAGTGCTGTAAATTGTGTAAGACTGATGAATCACAGACCTGTACCTCTGAAACAAATAATACATTATATGTTTAAAAAAAAAAAAGGTAGTAGGAAGGGAAAAATGAAGAGGGGGAGATCAGAGGGGGAGATGAGCCATGAGAGACTATGGACTCTGAGAAATAAACTGAAGGTTCTAGAGGGGAGGGGGTTGGGGGATGGGTTAGCCTGGTGATGGGTATTAAAGAAGGCACATATTGAATGGAGCACTGGGTGTTATATGCAAACAATGAATCATGGAACACTACATCAAAAACTAATGATGTATTGCAAGGTAATTAACATAACAAAATAAAATTAAAAAATTAAAAAAATAAAAAGAAAGGTGTGGGGGCACCTGGGTAGCTCACTCAGTAAAGGCTAAGCATCCAATTCTTGATTTTGGCTCAGGTCATGATCTCAGGGTAGTGAGATCAAGCGCCTTGTCGAGCTCCACACTGGGCATGGAGCTTGTTTAAGATTCTCTCTCTTCTTCTCCCTCTGCCCCTCCCCCCTCTAAAAAAGAAAATTAAAAAAATAAAAAGGTGTGGGGAAGGAGGAGAATAACAAATTGGAGAACTATTATTTTTTTTCTTGGTCAGTTAGAAAGGGAAATATGTGATTTCTCAGATAAAAAGGATATTATTTTTTCAGAAATCTAGGAGTATCAGTCACTTGTAAGCTAAATAAAAACTCCCATTGATTTCATGTACGTACAGCGTAGCAAGATTGGACAAAAGTTTTCTCTTCCTATGTAATTTTTAGTCACTACTATTATTTAAATGTGCTTATATATTTCCAGGGCGCCTGGGTGGCTCAGTCATTAAGCATCTGCCTTCGGCTCCGGTCATGATCCCGGGGTCCTGGGATCGAGCCCTGCATTGGGCTCCCTGCTCTGCGGGAAGCCTGCTTCTCCCTCTCCCACTCCCCCTGCTTGTGTTCCTGCTCTTGTTATTTCTCTCTGTGTCAA
The DNA here is from genome assembly GCF_054177405.1 of Leptonychotes weddellii. Taxonomy (NCBI): domain Eukaryota; kingdom Metazoa; phylum Chordata; class Mammalia; order Carnivora; family Phocidae; genus Leptonychotes; species Leptonychotes weddellii. Next base: position 4,217 of record NW_027722372.1, on the reverse strand, counting down.
ATAAATAAATAAAATCTTTAAAAAAATAAATGTGCTTATATATTTCCAATGAATGGTTTTAAGTAACCAATTTTATAAATACTGATCATGCATTCAGTTGTACTTCAGAATAGATAATTTGAGAATTTTAAGCTGAAACTGTATGTGGGAATAATATTAAAGAGAAATAAATGGGAGCTACTTTAAAAACATTTAAATGACAGCTTAATGTCTTCAAAGAAATAAAAGACAAGATTGATAATCTCAGGAACAAATTAGAATCTCTAGAAAAGAACCAAATGGAAATATTAGAAATGAAAAATACAGTGATTGATATTGATAATTCAGTGGATGAGTTTTCTAGCAGATTAGATACTGTTAAATAAAGAATTAGTTAACTGGAACATAGGTCAGAAGAAAATATCCATACTGAAACATGAGGAGACAAAGGAATAGAAAATGCATAAATGAGCATAAGAAACAGAGATTCAATAGAAATTTCTTACATACACATAATTGGAGTCCCAGAAGGAGAGAAGATACATAATGGTGCAGAAATAGCATTTGAAGAGATATTGAGAACTATAAAAATATTGATGAAAGACAATCCATGTACTCAAGAAGCACTAAAAAACCCAATAAAGATAAATATAAAGAAAACCACCCTGAGGTGCATCATAGCAGACTTTGCAAAGACCAAAACTGGTGAGGAAAAGTCGAAAACATGCAAAGAAAAGAGTTATATGATTTTCAAAAACAGCAATAATAATACAACTAATTTGTCAAACAAAAAAGTAAGCTAGAATATAATGGAATGGTATCTTTAAAGTGCAGAAAGACATTAACTGCAAATCCAGGATCCTGTATTAAGTGAAAATGTCCTTCAAAAATGTAGGTACAATAAGAACATGTTCAGAAAAGCAAATACCAAGAGAATATGACACCAGCAGACCCACATAGAAGGAAGTATTAAATGGTCTTCTTTGAGTGGATGGAAAATAACCCCGGAAGGAAGGTTTAAAATGCAATAAGAAGCCTTTTTTCTTCTTCTTAGCGCTAGGTGCCGACTATCTCTGCTCCTCTTTTCCTTTGCTGCCGCCCAGTTCCTGGGATCAGCTGACGCCATGGGTTTTGGAGACCTGAAAAGCCCCGCTGGCCTCCAGGTGCTCAATGACTACCTAGCGGACAAGAGCTACATCGAGGGGTATGTGCCGTCACAAGCAGATGTGGCAGTATTTGAAGCAGTCTCCGTCCCCCCACCTGCCGACTTGTATCATGCCCTCCGTTGGTATAATCACATCAAGTCTTAATGAAAAGGAAAAGGCCAGCCTTCCAGGAGTGAAGAAAGCTTTGGGCAAGTATGACCCTGCTAATGTGGAAGACACCACAGGAAGTGGAGCTACAGATAGTGAAGATGATGATGACATTGATCTCTTTGGATCTGATGATGAGGAGGAAAGTGAAGAAATGAAGAGGCTAAGAGAGCAATGCCTTGCACAGTATGAGTCAAAGAAAGCCAAAAAACCTGCACTTGTTGCCAAGTCTTCCATATTACTAGATGTGAAACCTTGGGACGATGAGACAGATAGGGCAAAACTAGAGGAGTGCGACCAAAGCATTCAGGCAGATGGCTTGGTCTGGGGCTCTTCTAAACTAGTTGCAGGGGGATATGGAATTAAAAAACTTCAAATACAGTGTATAGTGGAAGATGATAAAGTTGGAACAGATATGCTGGAGGAGCAGATCACTGCTTTTGAGGACTATGTGCAGTCCATGGACGTGGCTGCTTTTAATAAGATCTAAAATCTACATCGTAGATCATTGCCCTTAAATAAAAGCTTAAAAGACAAAAAAATGCAGTAAGAAATTAAGAGCAGTGGAAAAGATAAATATGTGGAAAAATCTAAATGAATATTAGATGTATAAAACCATAATAATATGTATTATGAGGCTTAAAACATATGTGGTGTTAAAATGTACAATAGAGCTTAAGTTGGTAGTAGAATAAATGGAATAAAGTATCCCATGGTTTTCTCATTGTCTGAGGAGTGGCAAATACATAAATTTATATTAAATTTGGCAAGTTAAGAAAACATGTTATAAGTATAGGCTAACTACTAAAGCAATGTCAAAGAACGAACAACTACCAAACTAACAGAGGAGTAAAGTAACAGAAAAAAATCTCGTTCTATTCAAACAAAAGCAAGAAAAAAGGAAAAAAAAAAAAGGAATTCAGACATAGTGGGACAAATACAAATCAAATAATGTAATGGTATATCTACACCCAAATATATCCACACCTGCCTTAAATTTAAAGGGCTAAACTCTCCAATTAAAGTAAAACATTCTCAGACTAGAAAAAAGAACAGAACTCAGCTATCCAATGTTTACAAGAGATACACCTAAAATATAGATACAGAAAGCTTGAAAGTTAAAAGATGAAAAAAAAACACCATGAAAATACTAATGCCCCTTTTTGCACATGCACACACAAAAGCTAGTGTAACTATAATAATACCAGAGAAAGTAGAATTTAAGGGGAAAAAGTGTTACTAGGCAATGTAGAAGGATATTGTATAATGATAAAAGTCCAATTATAGAGGAAGATTAAAAATATCTAAATCTGTGTTCACCTAATAATGTATGTTTAAAATACATAAAGCCAAAATTGACAGGATAACAAGGAGAACTAGATAAATCCACAATAATGATGGGAGAATTTGTTTTAATTTTTTTTTTTATTAAGACGATGTTTTTAGGGCACCTGAGTGGCTAAGTTGGTTAAGCATCTGCCTTCGGCTCAGGTCATGATCCCAGGGTCCTGGGATCGAGTTCTACATTGGTCTCCCTGCTCAGCAGGAATTCTACTTCTCCCTCTCCCTCTGCCCCTCCCCCCCGCTCGTGCACTCTCTCTCTCTCTCTCAAATAAAGAAAGAAAGAAAATCTTTTAAAAAAAAGACTATGTTTTTTGAGCAGTTTCAGGTTCACAGCAAAATTGAGAGGAAGGTAAAGAGATTTCCCATGTATCCCCTGCTCCCACACATGCATAACCTCCCCACTTATCACCATCCTCCATCAGAATGATGCACTTGTTACGACTGATGAACCTACATTGACATATCATAATCACCTAAAGTCTATAGTTGACATTATTTTTTACTCTTGTTGTTGTATATCTTGTGGGTTTGTAAAATATATAATGACATGTATCCATCATTATGGTATTTTCATGACCCCCAAATCCTTTGTGCTCTGCCTGTTCATCATTCTACCCCTAATCTCTGGAAACCACTGATCTTTTTACTGTCTCCATAGTTTTCCCTTTTCCAGAATATCATGTAGTTTGGATCATACAATATGTAGCCTTTCAGATTGGCTTCTTTCACTTAGTAATATGCATTTAAGTTTCCTTTGTGTTTTTTCATGGCTTGCTAGCTCACTTCTTTTTAGCACTGAATAATATTCTGTTCTCTGTATGTACCAATGTTTATCTATCCTTTTGCTTACTGAAGGACATTTTGGTTGCTTCCAAGTTTTGGCAGTTATGAATAAAGCTGCTATAAACATCTGTGTGCAGGTTTCTGTGTGGACATAGTTTTTATTTCTTCTAGGTAAATACCAAGGGATGTAATTGCTGGATTGTATGGTAAGAATATGTGTAGTTTTTAAAGAAACTGCTAAACTGTCTTCCAAAGTGGCAGTACCATTTTGCATTCCCACCAGTAGTCAATGAGAGTTCCTTTTGCTCCACATCCTCATTAGTATTTGGTGTTGTTAGTATTCTGGATTTTGGCCATTCTAACATGTGTGTGATGGTATCTCATTGTTTTAATTTGAATTTCCCTGATGACATATGCTGTGGAGCATCTTTTCATAGCTTATTTGCTATCTGTATAGCTTCTCTGGTGAGGAGTCTCCTAAGATCTTTGGCCCATATTTTAATTGGGTTATTTTCATTTTGTTGAGTCTTAAGAGTTCTTTGTATATTTCGATAACAGTCTTTTATCAGACGTGTCTTTTACAAATATTTATTTCCTAGTCTGTGGCTTGTCTTCTCAGTCTCTAGACATTGTCTTTTGGAGAGCAGAAGTTTCAAAAATTTTTTTTTAAATTTTTTTATTCTTATGTTAATCCCCATACATTACATCATTAGTTTTAGATGTAGTGTTCCATGATTCATTGTTTGTGCATAACACCCAGTGCTCCATGCAGAATGTGCCCTCCTCAATACCCATCAC
>NW_027722371.1:0-319 GCF_054177405.1 Leptonychotes weddellii | reverse complement strand
GCTTCTACAGACAGGCTCCACTATTCTGATGTGGCCCTACCTCAGACTTTCCTACCACTGCTGCTCTGCTTAATCTCAGCCATATGTTCCTTTGATCCCTTCCTTAAGAATTACCCTCCCTAGGGCGCCTGGGTGGCTCAGTTGGTTAAGCGACTGCCTTCGGCTCAGGTCATGATCCTGGAGTCCCGGGATCGAGTCCCGCATCGGGCTCCCTGCTCAGCGGGGAGTCTGCTTCTCCCTCTCCCGCTCCCCCCTCTTGTGCTCTTTCTCTCTCTCACTCTCTCTCTCAAATAAATAAATAAAATCTTTAAAAAAAAAA
>NW_027722370.1:0-319 GCF_054177405.1 Leptonychotes weddellii | reverse complement strand
ATGTTTTATTTGCCCTACATGAGGTTTTAATGAATTTGAATTATTGGCCAATGGTGAGAAATTGGGAAATTGAGATATAAAAATTGGAATGTCTAGCTTCTCTTAAAAAGGGGGGCAGCATGGGGCGCCTGGGTGGCTCAGTTGGTTAAGCGACTGCCTTCAGCTCAGGTCATGATCCTGGAGTCCCGGGATCGAGTCCCGCATCGGGCTCCCTGCTCGGCAGGGAGTCTGCTTCTCCCTCTGACCCTCCTCCCTCTCATGCTCTCTGTCTCTCATTCTCTCTCTCTCAAATAAATAAATAAAATCTTTAAAAAAAAAA
>NW_027722369.1:0-319 GCF_054177405.1 Leptonychotes weddellii | reverse complement strand
GGGCTCCCTGCTCGGCAGGGAGTCTGCTTCTCCCTCTGACCCTCCTCCCTCTCATGCTCTCTGTATCTCATTCTCTCTGTCTCAAATAAATAAATAAAATCTTTAAAAAAAAAAAAAAACAAACTTTTGTCAAATGACGTTATCAAGAAAGTGAAAAGACAGTCCATAACATGAGAAAAAAAAAAAAACATTTGCAAAGTATATATCTGTTAAGGGGCTTGTATCCAAAAAATGTAAAGAACTCTTATAACTCAAGAATTAAAAAGCAACCCTATTAAAAAGTGTTCAAAGAAAAGGAACAGTCATATCTCTAAAGAAC
>NW_027722368.1:0-319 GCF_054177405.1 Leptonychotes weddellii | reverse complement strand
TTTTTTTTTTTTAAAGATTTTATTTCTTTATTTGAGAGAGAGAGAATGAGAGAGAGCACATGAGAGGGGGGAGGGTCAGAGGGAGAAGCAGACTCCCTGCCGAGCAGGGAGCCCGATGCGGGACTCGATCCAGGGACTCCAGGATCATGACCTGAGCCGAAGGCAGTCGCTTAACCGACTGAGCCACCCAGGCGCCCATTTTCTACTCTGTTTTAAAAATGTTGGCTACAACTCAGTTTATTGAGTTTACAGCCTGCTAATAGATTCAACCCTCATTTGAAATAACCACTCATCTCACACAATGCTCAGCAGATAGTAG
>NW_027722367.1:0-319 GCF_054177405.1 Leptonychotes weddellii | reverse complement strand
ATCGAGTCCCGCATCGGGCTCCCTGCTCGGCGGGGAGTCTGCTTCTCCCTCTGACCCTCCTCCCTCTCATGCTCTCTGTATCTCATTCTCTCTGTCTCAAATAAATAAATAAAATCTTTAAAAAAAAAAAAAAAAGAAAGTCCTTTTATGGATCTTGAATTTGGCAATAACCTTTTTAACCTTCCAGTGCCAGCAATTCATTATAGTTCCAACTGATTTGAGTAACATTTCTGATAGCTCATTAGTAAGCTGGAAATAAAGCTTCCTCATGTACTAGCTAAACCTTAACTGGAGACTTATCTCTATACCAGCAGTTAAC
>NW_027722366.1:0-319 GCF_054177405.1 Leptonychotes weddellii | reverse complement strand
TATGCAGGGGAGTTTAGATCTTTTATGAGAAACAAATACAGTGTGAGCCATTCTGGGCTCTTGCACAAACTACAAAGACCAAACCAGACTCCGATGAAGACCAGTTAAGTAACTATGGGCAGGGCACCTGGGTGGCTCAGTTGGTTAAGCGACTGCCTTCGGCTCAGGTCATGATCCTGGAGTCCCGGGATCGAGTCCCGCATCGGGCTCCCTGCTCGGCAGGGAGCCTGCTTCTCCCTCTGACCCTCCCCCCTCTCATGTGCTCTCTGTCTCTCTCATTCTCTCTGTCTCAAATAAATAAATAAAATCTTTAAAAAAA
>NW_027722365.1:0-319 GCF_054177405.1 Leptonychotes weddellii | reverse complement strand
AGCATGCTAATTGAGTTAGAAGATGCTTTCCTCTTGTGTAACAGAGATGGAAGAAACACCAGTGGAATCATCATCAGGCTTTTAGAAGTCCAGAGTGAAAAAATATGATGAGAAGTTCCGTCCCCATATCTGACGAGGCAAATGAGTTCTTCCAGTAAATGTAATGTGATCCTATTACTATTTTGGATCAGGTATTGCAAATCAACTCGTGGTGAATGTGTATACAGTAATGACCACTGAAAGCAAATATAGTAACTTATGGAAGGGCTTTTGTTAGCAAAGGGCAGCCTCGAATCAGGAAAAGAGCAGGAAAGAATGG
>NW_027722364.1:0-319 GCF_054177405.1 Leptonychotes weddellii | reverse complement strand
TTTTTTTTTTTTTTAAAGATTTTATTTATTTATTTGAGAGAGCGAGAATGAGAGAGAGTACATGAGAGGGGGGAGGGTCAGAGGGAGAAGCAGGCTCCTCGCTGAGCAGGGAGCCCGATGCGGGACTCGATCCCGGGACTCCAGGATCATGACCTGAGCCGAAGGCAGTTGCTTAACCAACTGAGCCACCCAGGCGCCCGAAGACAGACTTTTGTAGGGTTAAAAAGTAGCGGTTGGTGTAAATGTGTTAAGATTTATTATATTCGGTATATCGATTTGCCATTAAGAATTGGGTAATATAACTTATTTATGGGAAGAC
>NW_027722363.1:0-319 GCF_054177405.1 Leptonychotes weddellii | reverse complement strand
GAGTCCCGCATCGGGCTCCCTGCTCGGCGGGGAGCCTGCTTCTCCCTCTGACCCTTCCCCCTGTCATGTGCTCTCTGTCTCTCTCATTCTCTCTGTCTCAAATAAATAAATAAAATCTTTAAAAAAAAAAAAAAAGACTGATTCATAGTGTGGTGTGGTTAAGGATGGGTAGGGAAGATGAAGTTTGGCACGTTATGACCAGGAGGGTGAAGCAGAGGTGCTAGGGATCTGACCCTTAGAGGATGGGATCCCAGGGTAGTAGTCAGAAGATGATCAGATGTCCAGGGGTTTATTCTAGAGAGGATGATAGTGATTTGGG
>NW_027722362.1:0-319 GCF_054177405.1 Leptonychotes weddellii | reverse complement strand
GAGTAATGTACAGAATTGTTGAATCATTACATTGTATATTTGAAACTAACAGAATACTATATGTTAATTATACTTCAATAAAAATAAGAAATATAATTTTTAAAAGTTTTTTGACATATTTGGGCGCCTGGGTGGCTCAGTTGGTTAAGCAACTGCCTTCGGCTCAGGTCATGATCCTGGAGTCCCGGGATCGAGTCCCACATCGGGCTCCCTGCTCGGCAGGGAGTCTGCTTCTCCCTCTGATCCTCCCCCTCTCATGCTCTCTGTCTCCCATTCTCTCTCTCAGATAAATAAATAAAAAATCTTTAAAAAAAAAAAA
>NW_027722361.1:0-5289 GCF_054177405.1 Leptonychotes weddellii | reverse complement strand
TTTATTTATTTGACAGAGAGAGACACAGCGAGAGAGGGAACACAAGCAGGGGGAGTGGGAGAGGGAGAAGCAGGCCTCCCGCCGAGCAGGGAGCCCGATGCGGGGCTCGATCCCAGGACCCTGGGATCATGACCTGAGCCGAAGGCAGACGCTCAATGACTGAGCCACCCAGGCACCCTTCTCCCTTATTTATATAATAAATAAATAAAAATCTTTAAAAAAAGAAATAATTAGCTATTTTGAAGGTTGACAACCCTAATAGCCCCCTCCTGTGACCCAGTCTGGCATGATATTGCCCTGTTCCAGATCCCTGTCTCTCACGACCTGAGTGAGCAGCAAGTGCATGCACATCCATATACCGTCAGCCACTCTTGGGCTGCAGGGGACATTCCAGACCCAACCACCTGCACGGCCTCCGGGACCTACACCTCCATTAATCTTTATGAGGCAGAAGTGTATAACTGGTGACAGACTGTCCCCATTTAGACTGGCTGCCTGGGGGCCGTCCTAAGCTTCTCCAGCTATCAGGGCTCACAAGTGTCTATTATTGGAGTGTAACCTGGCCATCCCACCAGGCCCCACCCTGGAAAAACAGTCCAGATTCCTCTAGCTCTGCTTTCAGGGGGAATATATGCATTTGTGTAGGTTATATCTTAGAATTAGGCAAATGCCAGTTACCCCAAAACTCCTTCCTGTGACCTGGCCTTGCCCCAACATTGCCCTGTACCAGGTCCCCGGCTACACTCTCTGCACAGCCCATCCCATGGACAGTCTGTGCCCTGTCAGTAGGCCCTTGGATGCTGGGGCCCTCCAGGCCATTGGGCACAGGCAGGTTCCCGGCCACCTGGCAGTTTCCAGGATGGAGAGATCCCACCACTGGAAAACCTTTCTGAGGTTCCACCTTAAATGGGCTACTGTCACTACCCTTTCAGATGGGCTACCTGATGGTGGACAAGCTTCTGCAACAATCAAAGCTCCCAGGTGTCTCTTATTGGAGGGTACCTCGGCCACCCCACCCAGGTTTACCACGGCAAGGCAAATTCATATTCTTCCAGCTCTGCCTTCAGCAGGAATATGCCCATTTGTGTAGAATAACCATTGGAATTAAGCTGATGTCAGGTCCTCCACCCTTAGCCCTGTCATGTGACCTGACCTTGCCTAACATTGCCCTTTCCAGGTCCCTGGCTACCCTGTCTTGTGTGACCCATGCATGACTACCCACTCTCTGTCAGCAGGACTTGGCTGCCTGGGCCCTCCAGGCCTGTGGAGTTTAGGTAGGGTCCTAACCCCTGCTTGCCTCTAGGTGAGAGAGACTGGACCCACAGAAAAATTTCTGAGCAACTGTGATTTACTACTTGGACTGGCTGCCTGATGGGGTCCTGGGCTCCTGGAGGAATCAAGGCTCCCAGGAATCTCATATTGGAGGGTAACCCGGTAATTCTACTTGGCCCCACTCTGGCAAGGCAGTCCAGATTCCTCTAGCTCTACCTACGGGGGAAATATGCACATTTGTGTAAGGTGCTGTCCATAGACCCCCTCCTGTGCCCAGGCCTGCCCAACATTGCCCATTCAAATACCCTGGCTCTCCTGCCCTGAGTGGCTATCATAAATAAGCACAGTCTGGACCCTGTTAGCTGGCCCATGGCTGCTGGATCCCTGGAGGCCTATGGTTCTCAGGCCAGTCCCCCAAAACCTGCTAGCCTTCTGGGTGGAGAAAACCGACCACCAAAAATTTTTCTGACTTCAGCTGTGCTGGTAATTGTCCGTCGCTATTTGGACTGGCTTCCTGATGGGGTCTGGGCTTCTACAGCAATGTAGGCTCCCAAATGTCTCTTACTAAAGGAAACTCTGGCTATTCTGCTAGCCCCACACTGAAAAGGCAGTCCAGATTTTTCCAGCTCGGCCTTCAGGGGGAATATGTGCATTATGTAGAGTAAGTCTTGGAATTAGGCAGATGCCAGAAACCCCCAATGGCCTGCTCCTTGGACTTGACCTCTCCTAACACTTCTCCAGGTTCCAGGCTACCCATGTGCAGCACAAACCCCATTAGACGCCATTGGGCAAAACCAGCATTCCAGAACTTGGAGGTAGGGCCCATTCCCAACCACGTCCATAGCCCCTAGGGCAGAGGGAGCCCATGCCCTGAAGATCTTCCCAAAGAGGCAGCTTTAAAATGGAACAGTCAGTCTGGCTGATGGGTCCAGACTGGCTGCCTGATGGGTCCAGGGATTCTCCAGCAGTCAAGGCTCCCAGTTGTCACTTATTATAAAATATCCAGCCAGCCAGACTGGCCCCAACCTGCTCTGCCTTCCCGAGGATTATGCACATTTGTGTAAGTCAGCCTAGGAATTAAACAGATGCCTTGTACCCACAACAGTCCACTCTCATGACCAGGCTTCTTCTGATACTTTCTCTTAATGGGTGCCTGGCGATCCTGACCTACTTGGCCCACACATGTACAGTATGCACTCAGCAGCAGCCCTTGGGCCGCTGGGGCCCTTTTAGGCCTGTTCAGCTCAGGCTGGTCCCCAACCACCTGCATAGCCTCTTGGGAAGAAGGAGCCCCCCTGCCAAAATCTTTTTGATGAGGCAGTTTTAAATTGCCTGCAGGATGCATGATGACTAACAGGTGTCACTTAGCGGAGGGACTCTGACCATCCAGCCTAGTCCTGACCTGGAAACCTTTCCAGATTCCTCCAGCCCCGCCTTCAGGGGCATATGCACATTTGTGAATGTTAGGGATTGGAAAAAAGAAGATGCTCTGCATACACAAAGTACTGCTCCTTTGACAAGGCCTCCCCAGATCCCTGCCTTTCCAGATTCCTCCTTACTCTGAGCTGTTGCTTGAGCACACACAGTTCATCCCCTTCAGAATGCCTGAGACAGCCAGGTCCTGTAGGCTGGTGAAGCTGCTGCCTGGTTCCAAACACCTGCATGGGCTCCAGTATAGGGTGGATCCATCATTAAAATCACTCTGAAGGACCAGCTATGTACTGGGTACAGTGAGTCCCCATTTGGACTTGATTCCTGAGGGTTTGGGGGCTGCTCCAGCAACCCTTGCTCTTAGGAGTCCCTTGTAAGATGATACCATGGCCAGCCTGGGGGGCCCCACCCTGCCAATGCAGTCCATTCATTTGAGCTCTTCATTCAGGTAGAACATAGGCCTTTGGGTAGTTTACGGCTTATAAATACACACATCCCTTTTTCCCAAGAGCCACTCTTCTAACTCAGCCTCTCAAGACCACTGTCATGTTTTAGGTCCATGGCTACCCTGAACTGTGGCACACATTCATGGAAATGGTATATTTCTGAATGGGATGTATAGATGGAGGGAAGACCCTCTGCATTAACGAAATTCCAATAGCGGAATTGCTGGAATTTCCAAGAGGTGAGCCTATCCAAATCAAGCAGTTGGGCATTGGAACCACTCTGGTTCACAGCACTCAACAAGGCATGCTTTACAGATGGATGAGCCTCCATGACACCATTTGGAGTACACAGGCAGGCTACGACCTTGAAGGCTAATCATGGTCTAACAAAATCAGGCTCAGGAGAATCAGAACAATATGCTGAACAAATAGCCGTAAAATTGGCAATTGAACAATCTATTAAAGAAAATCAGAATGAGGTGTATCTTTTCTTGGACTCATTGGCTAATGCAATAGTGCCTTGGTCAGGAACATGGCAGGCTAATGACTAGAAAATTGTAGATAAGAACATGTGGGGTAAGGATATATGGCAGAGAATAGAACTGGAAGACATTTCCATATTCATCACACACGTCTCTGCACATCAAAAGGACTACTCTGAAATAATTAAATTTAATAACCAGGTATACAACCTCACTAGAAAAATGAATGAGGTAAAGATTCATAAAATTTAACTTAAAAAAACACAGTGATTCATGGCTGTGGAGGAAACCAAAACAATCATACATAAACAAGAAGGACAATGGAACCTAAAATCTGCACAGACAATTATGCCAACTGATAGGATCATCGCGTGGGCACATCACCAAACAGGTCATTTTGGCATACCCAGAAGGAGAACATGTTTAGAGAAAAGAAACATGTATATACCTACCAAATACATCCAATTTCAAATTTAAAAATGAGAATTGCTGAAGGTTTTAAGTCTTAGAAGTCATTAATGAATAATCCAGATTAAATCAAAGCTGACGGATCTTTCCGAATTATACAAATGATGATAGAACCCCTGCCTACATCCAAGAATAAATTGTATGTATGCATCATTGTAGACACATGGCCAGGAATAGGAATATCTTATCCTCATAGAAAAAAAAAATGATCAAAATCTACCATCAGAGCCTTAAAGCTCAGGCAGATCTGCTTGGAGGAGACCCTGCCCATCCCTCCTGGCCTAAGCAGTTCATATAGATTTCTTTAGCTCTGCCTTCAGGGGTAACAGGCACATTTGTGTATGTTAGGTCTCGGAAGTTGTCAGACGACTGGCAACTCTGAGAGCTGACAACAATGACCAGGTCCCCCAGACCTTGCCCTCTCTCAGCCCCCGGCTCCCCTGGTGGACATGGCAGGCAGAAGGGCCTTAAGCACTTAGTCAGCCCACCCATGGCAGCAGGGCTCTCCAAGGCTGTGGAGATCAGGTCTGTCTAGAAACTCCTACAAAGCCTGGAGCTACCCCACCCCTCAGGAAACTTTTGGAAGTGCTCTTTGATCTAGTAGCAGTCAGTCCCCATTTGGATTGGCTGCCTGGTATTCTCAGGCTTAGCTGCAACCCCTGCTCACAGGTGCTTCTAGGTCACTGAAGCACCAGCCGCCAACCAGACAGGTCAGATTTCCGCAGCTTTCCCTTCAGAGGGAAGAGGTGCATTCCTGTAGGTTAGGGCTTGGAATGAGTCATAAGCCTGGTTCCTCCTACAGCCTGCTCACATGGCCTGGCCTCTGCAGACAATTGCCCTGTTCCACATTTCTGGCATCCCTGCTCATGCTCCTTGTGCATGTTCAGGACACGTCCCTCCTCCAGTATAGACAATCAGGGCACTGTAGGCCTATAGAGCATCTCCTGACGCCAGAGCACCAGCACAGGCCGCCGGGTGGAGTTATCGCACACCTGAAATTCCTTTGGGGTGGCATCTTTAAACTAGGGGCAGTCATCGTTCTGTGGGCCTGGCTGCCTGACCCGTTCCTGGGCTTCTCGAGCAGCAGTGTTCCCAGGTGTCTCGTGGTGGAGGATGGCTCAGGCAGGAGGCCCCTGCAGGGTTCAGTGCCACCCCACCTGACCCTGGCAAGGCAAACCGGTTTCCTCCAG
>NW_027722360.1:0-319 GCF_054177405.1 Leptonychotes weddellii | reverse complement strand
TCAGATCTGTACCTCTGAGACAAATAATGCAAGATATGTTAAGAAAAAAAAAGAAGAAGAAGAAGGTAGCGGGAGGGGAGGAATGAAGCGGGGGAAATCGGAGGGGTGGATGAACCGTGAGAGAAGATGGACTCTGAAAAACAAACTGAGGGTTCTAGAGGGGAGGGGGGTGGGAAGATGGGTTGGCCTGGTGGTGGGTGTTGAGGAGGGCACGTTCTGCATGGAGCACTGGGTGTTGTGCACGAACAATGAATCATGGAACACTTCATCTAGAACTAATGATGTAATGTATGGGGATTAACATAAGAATAAAAAAAAA
>NW_027722359.1:0-319 GCF_054177405.1 Leptonychotes weddellii | reverse complement strand
GATGTCTTTAGATAAAATCCCACTCTGAAATTCAAAGTGCCAGTCATACGACCAGTTACATCTAAAGAGTATAATTAAAACAACTTTAGAAGAATTGAGGATAAAAACAAAGCACCTAGGTGCCTGGGTGGCTCAGTTGGTTAAGCGACTGCCTTCGGCTCAGGTCATGATCCTGGAGTCCCGGGATCGAGTCCCGCATCGGGCTCCCTGCTCGGCGGGGAGTCTGCTTCTCCCTCTGACCCTCCTCCCTCTCATGCTCTCTGTCTCTCATTCTCTCTCTCTCAAATAAATAAATAAAATCTTAAAAAAAAAAAAAAAA
>NW_027722358.1:0-319 GCF_054177405.1 Leptonychotes weddellii | reverse complement strand
TTTCTCTTTAGCTTTAACATTTTGTATTATATATTTTACTCATTTATCTTGATAATGATCTGTCCTTGCCCCCACTGAAATCTAAGCTATGTGTGACTTGAGTTGCCTATTAAACAGCTAAGGGAAATGTTGTATGGGTTGTGGATGTATGACTCTAGATTTGAGAGAGACATGGCTGGATATATAAATTTGGAAGTCACCAGCTAATAGATTGTATTTAAAGCTATGTGATTGAATGAGTTTACATAAGGAATTCTTATACAAAGAAAAAAGAGCAAGTCTGGTGACATGAGAAAACAGGTTACAAAATATTATGCAT
>NW_027722357.1:0-319 GCF_054177405.1 Leptonychotes weddellii | reverse complement strand
GGCGCCTGGGTGGCTCAGTCGGTTAAGCGACTGCCTTCGGCTCAGGTCATGATCCTGGAGTCCCAGGATCGAGTCCCGCATCGGGCTCCCTGCTCAGCGAGGGGTCTGCTTCTCCCTCTGACCCTCCTCCCTCTCGTGCTCTCTGTCTCTCATTCTCTCTCTCGCAAATAAATAAATAAAATCTTTGAAAAACAAAAAAACAAAAAACTGTTCAACTCACTTATAATCAAATCAATACAAATTAAAATAAGCACAATACACCTTTCTTTTCTTTTTTTTTTAAAGATTTTATTTATTTATTTGAGAGAGAGAGAATGAG
>NW_027722356.1:0-319 GCF_054177405.1 Leptonychotes weddellii | reverse complement strand
ACTTTGCTTATCAATTTGTAGGAGCGATTTATAGAGGGAGAATAAGCTTATTCTCTTAGTAAGTGGTACTAAGCATTAGGTACCAGCATTGAAGCCAGGTGGCAAGACAAGCAGAATCTCCTTTTTGACTCCTAAAAACTCTGCCTTACAGTTTTCAACCCCCACTGTAGAGACCACAAGCCCGAGACACAGAAATGGAGATTACCTACAGGAGAGGTTTGCATTTGCAGCCTCCAAGTTGGACCTGTGCTCCCGGCTTCCACGCTGCGGTATGGGCGGCGGCCTCTTATTTGTGGATTGATTTCTTCACCCTCTGCAC
>NW_027722355.1:0-319 GCF_054177405.1 Leptonychotes weddellii | reverse complement strand
TTTTGTTAGCATAAATTTCTTGAATTGGAATCTGTAACAATGAGGATCCGTATTTGAAGTGTGAAAAAGAAACAAAAGCAAGTAAGCCCCCCAAAGTGGCTTTCCAAAGATAGAAAGTTATCTCTCTCTCTCTCGTAAAAGACTTTGGAGTGAGCAGCCCAGGTATGGGGACATCAGGGGCCCATGTTTGCCATCCTTGCTGTTTCATCCACGTTCAGTATGACTCTCTGAGCACTGGCCATCGGCTCTCATTTTGGCACTCCAGTCGGCAAAAGGAGGAAGCAGGGAAGACTAAACTCATTTTAGGGACACTTCCTGA
>NW_027722354.1:0-319 GCF_054177405.1 Leptonychotes weddellii | reverse complement strand
GGGGATTTAAGGGTGGAAGCACAAGGAGTTAACTCACTGCACCACTTAGCAGTACATCCTCATTACTCAGTAACTCTTTACCCTTTCTTGGACGTTAGAACGAGGGCATCCCTTGAGACCAAGAGGAAGAGTGAGTCAGAAGCCAAAGTTTTCACAGGATGAGGAAGGGCAAACTTGAGATCCTTGCATGAGGAAGAGCAGAGGGTGGTACCGACAGGGGTCTGGGAGGGGCTTCCAGGGAGCAATGACTAAGTGGTTAACTGAGGAATGGTTCAAAGTGGTTTTGACTGATGAGTTGGACATGGGTGTGGGCGAATAC
>NW_027722353.1:0-319 GCF_054177405.1 Leptonychotes weddellii | reverse complement strand
TAGATGCGGGAACAGAACAAGGAGTCCAGCCAAGAGGTCCACTGCCGTAGTAGATACAGCCAAGAGTATCGAGTCATGTTTCTTCCGTTCCTCTAGACCCCCCTTTTTAAGTCCGGTTCTGTGCCAGCTCTGTGAGTAAAAGAACACATGCCTCCAAGGTTGGGAAGCCAGAACCAGGCAAACAAAAAAGCAGGGAAACTCAGACCAGTAATTGTGGAGAAGGAAGATTTAACAGTCTCCAAGTATATTCTTACTTTATTGTAACCCTCCCAACAACTCTATCAATTCAAGTGACCGAACGGGTTCATGGAAGAGGGTA
>NW_027722352.1:0-319 GCF_054177405.1 Leptonychotes weddellii | reverse complement strand
ATCCTGAATTTGCAAATCCTATTTAAAAATAGTCCCTGTTAAATTTTATTCCGCACATTTATGAAGAATGTATGAATGCAGACAGGAAGGAACAACTTCAAAATGGTGGTTCTGTGTCTCGATGACATGACCAAGGACCCAGACCCTCTCATGGTGCCCTGGTACCTTCGATGTCAGCTTCATCCTCTGACAGACAGCACAAGGCTCCGTAGACCCAGAGTCTCATCCCCACATGACAAGATCCAGAAGAACTAAGAGATCAAATGTTCTGGCTTTTCCCTGGGACAAAGAATTATCTCCTAGAAACACCCTTCAACAG
>NW_027722351.1:0-319 GCF_054177405.1 Leptonychotes weddellii | reverse complement strand
TTAGGCCAGCTTGCCAAGAACAAAGCCAATGCCTAAAAAATCAGGACTGAGAAATGAAAAGAGATAGTCACTCCATAATAGACTTCAGTTATAAGTTATTTTCTCCCTTTAAAACAGTCTGAGTTATTTCACATGCACCCTTGAGAATTCTGGCAAATATAATCTTACCTAACTTTATGTTTAGTCACAATTCCATACACTGTAATATCTTTTCTTACACTATGTCAGAGATACAGCATAGTAAAGTGGAAAGAACACAGGGGATTTTTTGTTTGTTTTTTTTTTTGCTTTGTCATTTAATAGCTGTGTGACCATGGAT
>NW_027722350.1:0-5289 GCF_054177405.1 Leptonychotes weddellii | reverse complement strand
TCCTGCTATCTTCTTTTTTTTTTTTTTTTTTTTTAAACATATAACGTATTGGGGCGCCTGGGTGGCTCAGTCGTTAAGTGTCTGCCTTCGGCTCAGGTCATGATCCCAGGGTCCTGGGATCGAGCCCTGCATCGGGCTCCCTGCTCAGAGGAGAGCCTGCTTCTCCTTCTCCCACTCCCCCTGCTTGTGTTCCCTCTCTCTCTGTCTCTCTGTCAAATAAATAAATAAAATCTTTAAAAATATATATATATAATGTATTATTTGTTTCAGAGGTACAGGTCTGTGATTCAACAGTCTCACAATTCACAGCGCTCACCATAGCACATACCCTCCCCAATGTCTATCACCCAGCCACCCCATCCCTCCCACCTACCCCCACTCCAGCAACCCTCAGTTTGTTTCCTGAGATTAAGAATTCCTCATATCAGTGAGATTGTATGATACATGTCTTTCTTTGACTGGGGGCACCTGGTGGCTCAAGAGTCAGTTAAGTATCTGACTCTTGATCTCAGTTCAGGTCTTGATCTCAGGGTAGTGTGTTCAATCAAGTCCTGTGTTGGGCTCCATGCTGGGTGTGGAGCCTACTTAAAAAAAAATTATTGTGAAAGTTCACATAGCTGGTAAGTCAGAGCGCTGCCCTTAATTCTAGCTATATACTCCACACTATTTTTTATGTGTACATATGTTTTCAGTCACAAAAAAATAAAGGAAACACATCAAAATATCAACTGTAGTTAATGCTAAATGATGGGGTCATTTAGCATATTTGTGATATTTTTCTATATTTCCTACAGTGACAATGTAATCTGTAATAAGGAAAAGAATAAATATTAATTTTTTAATATAAAAAAACCTTCCATGATTTTCAGTTTTCAACAGAATAAAGCCTAAATTACCTTGTGTTCGGGGCACCTGGCTGGCTGGCTGGCTGTCTCAATAGGTAGAACATGCGACTCTTGATCTTAGGGTCATGCTTTTAAGGTCCACATTGGACGTAGAGCTTACTTTAAAACATAATAAACAAACAGGGGCGCCTGGGTGACTCACTTGAGTGTCAGACTGTTGATTTCGGCTCAGGTCGTGATCTCAGGGTCAGGAGGTCGAGACCCATGTTGGGCTCCACACTTGGCAGGTAGTCTGCTGAGGATTCTCTCTCCCTCTCCTGCTCCTCCCCACCCTACCTCCACCCCCTGCTTCCCTCTGCAATAATAAATAAATAAATCTTTAAAAAATAAACAGGGGCGCCTGGGTGGCTCAGTCAGTTGAGTGCCTTTAGCTCGGGTCATGATCCCGGGGTCCTAGGATGGAGCCCCACATGGGGCTCCCTGCTCATCGGGGACCCTGCTTCTCCCTCTCCCTCTGCCTGCTGCTTTGCCTACTTGTGCTGTCTCTCTGTCTCTCTCTCAAATTAATAAAATCTTGAAAGATAAAAAAAGATTTTTTTAAAAAATTAAATAAACACATACATACATACATACATCACTCACTCACTTTCTGTCACAGAGTCCTTTGCAGTATGTGTTCCCAGTCTGCCTTACCAGTTTTATTTATACAAACTCTTCCCCTTGGAAAAAACTAAAATTTAGTTATACATTAAAATGTTCTTAATTGGGGCACCTGGGTGGCTCAGTCGTTAAGCGCCTGCCTTCGGCTCAGGTCATGATCCCAGCGTCCTGGGATCAAGCCCAGCATCGGGCTCCCTGCTCAGCGGGAAGCCTGCTTCTCCCTCTCCCACTCCCCCTGCTTGTGTTCCCTCTCTCACTGTCTCTCTCTGTCAAAAAATAAATAAAATCTTTAAAAAAAAAAGTTCTTAATTGGCAGTAGCTAACTACAGGAGGATTAGAAGCAATAGATAATTTGGGGATTCATTTTTGAAGGCTGCTTAGTTCTTGGATTATTAAATTGTACCTTTTAATCTCTTACTTCGTGATTTTTAGGATGCCAGCCCTGTTGTAATTGAGCCATCATCTGTTCTGAATGGAGGAAAATACTCATTTGGAACAGCGGTACATTGTATAGAGCAGAGTGAAGATAGAATCGGAGGAGGCAGCCTCACTTACGTGAACACCACAGAAGAGAAATTTTCAGACAACATTTCTTCTGCATCTGAAGCCTCAGAAACTGCTGGCAGTGGTAAGTATGGCTTGTTTCCCATAAAGTTTATTGAGGGTCACTTCTTAAAGGAGTATACTTTGTCAGAAATGTGCTTCGTAGGATATAATCAGGCTTCTATTCACAGAAATAAGTTTTGAATGAATGATCAATTATAAAATTCTTGAATACATTAGTAGCTTTACAAAAAGAAACTCTTCTATATTCTACTTCATTAATCTCTCAATTTGAAAATATGTTCACTGTTGGGGTACCTGGCTGGCTCAGTCAGTAGAGCATGAAACTCTTGATCTTAGGGTTGTGGTTCAAGGCCCACATTGGGCGTGGACCTACTTAAAATAAATAAGTTCCTTTGTAAAAAAAAAAAAAGAAGAAAGAAAATATTTTCACTGTTTTCATTGATTAAAGCTACTTCTCTCCATATTGCTATTAAATTATTTTGTCAAGTGCTCGCTTCGGCAGCACATATACTAAAATTATTTTGTCAATAATTTGGAAAGACAATTTTTGAGAAAAGACCATTTTTGAGAAAATCTAAAATTCCATCTCCAAGACTTTCTCTGCCTTCATTGGATTAAATGCACCCTCATATCAGATTCTACAGACATTTCAGGCTGGAATTGGGGGATTATTTTTTTAAACTATTGAGAAAAAGTCCTAATGCTTCCCATAATCCCCTACAGTCTTTGGTAGGACTAAAACTAAAAACTAAAAAAACACTAAAACTCAGTGTTTCTACACATTTGGGGAAAATGCTTTGATGTTTGTGGCGTAGCTGAGTTGAGCTGATCCTTCAGCTGATAACAGTGGCAGTGCTCTCAACCTTACTCTGTTGTTATTTCATCTTTGAGATCTGGCAAATTGGACAGGGCTAGCATCCTCTCTACAGAGTTCTTTGTAGAATTTACTCCTTCTTGTTCCCCATCTGACATTACAGCGATCATTCAGCAGTCCTAGAAGTTCTGTCTCTGATGAGCTTTAACACCAAGATTATTTTTAACCCTCTCTAAGGTCCTTTTTGATACGTGCTTACTCTGATCTGTGCTATCCATAGGCTGAGCAGTGCCGCAGACGAAAGGTTTAAAGTGACTAATGGCTAGAATGTTTACTCGATTGATGGCTAGAATGGTTAGTCTGTAGTTCAGAGTTGAAAAAGCTTAAAATACCATTGAGGTTCACAACTCTTAAGTCATCATTAATCATTTTTCTGTGTGCATTTTTCTATTGTAACCTGGATGCCTTCCTTTGAAATAAATTTATTAGGGAAGTTCTCTCCTCTCTGGCACTCTTCTTTTAGAGTTCTTTTTTTTTTTTTTTTTAAAGATTTTGTTTATTTATTCATGAGAGACACAGAGAAAGAGAGAGAGAGGCAGAGGGAGAAGCAGGCTCCCAAGGAGCAGGGAGCCCGATGCGGGGCTCGATCCCAGGACCCCGGGATCATGACCTGAGCCGAAGGCAGACGCTTAACCATCTGAGCCACCCAGGCGCCCCTTTTAGAGTTCTTGTTTTAGCTCCTTCCCTTTGGTTTAGAGACTTCTTATGACCAATCTACTAAGAACATTTGGAATGCGTTTACAGGTGGAAAAAAAAGAATTAAGGGTGACTATGTGAGATCCCAGATATTTGGCCATACTTCTTCCTTTTCTATCAGAGGATGTATAATTCTTGTGAATTATTAGATATTTTAGGATGCTGGCCAAATGTTCATTTGGTAACTGTTGGTTTTGGGGGGGTTTTTTTGTTTGTTTGTTTAGATTTGTATTTATTTATATTAGAAAGAGAGCATGTGAATGGGGTTGAGGGGCACCAGGGACAGGGCGAGAGGGGGAGAAAGAGTCCCAAGGAGACTCCACACTGAGCTGAGCATGGAGTCAGACGTGGGGCTGGATCTTACAACCCTGAGATCATGACCTGAGCTGAAATCAAGAGTCGGACACTTAACCGACTGTGCCAGTCAGGCGCCTCATTTGGTAACAGTTTTTAAAGCTTTTCTTCCACTTAGTGTTGTGCTAGGTATTGTCCAGAAGGATGACATCTGTATTTCCTATCTTCTGCAGAGTTATCAGAATCTTATGCTGTAGTGACATGCCAACAGAAAAATAGCATTAATCTAATACATGGACATAATGTGTTCATATCTTCAAGCCTTTTTTTTTTTTTTTAAAGATTTTATTTATTTGACAGAGAGAGACATAGCGAGAGAGGGAACACAAGCAGGGGGAGTGGGAGAGGGAGAAGCAGGCTTCCCGCAGAGCAGGGAGCTCGATGTGGGGCTCGATCCCAGGACCCTGGGATCATGACCTGAGCCGAAGGCAGACGCTTAACGACTGAGCCACCCAGGCGCCCCCCTATTTATGTATAATAACTAAAAATAAAGAGATTCCATCCTCTTTTCCCTCACAGGCTTTCTGTATTCTGCCACACCAGGAGCAGATATGTGCTTTGCCCGACAACATAACACGTCTGACAATAATAACCAGTGCTTGCTAGGAGCCAATGGGAATATTTTGTTGCATCTCAATCCTCAGAAACCAGGGGCTATTGATAACCAGCCACTAGTAACTCAAGAACCTGTAAAGGTAGGTGATATGACATCTATGTAAAACAATTCTCTTTCAAAAAAGTGGCAAATAAATTTCATTCTAGAGGTTTTAATGTACAGCGTGACATTTGTACATTCATGGTTCATTAAATTAACCTGTTGAAGATGGAAATCTCTGCACAGTATGTTTCTGTGAGGATATTTTATGATTTAGTAATTGCATAGAAGTAGTGTAGTAATACTTAGAAATATTCTTACTTATTAGGACAGCTACTTTGAAAATGCAGTTTTATGTGTATGTGGAATTTTTTTCCAAAATAATAATTTCTCAGCCAGTCTTATTTCCAAATGCTGTAATGATTTTTCAAATGATTTGCCTTGAGTTCTCTTTCTTAAATAATTTATTTCTAAAGTTAAAAATAAAAATCTCTTGTGGTACATATATACAATGGAATATTATGCAGCCATCAAAAGGAATGAGATCTTGCCATTTGCAACGACATGGATGGAACTGGAGGGTATTATGCTGAGCGAAATAAGTCAAACAGAGAAAGACATGTATCATATGATCTCACTGATATGAGGAATTCTTAATCTCAGGAAACAAACTGAGGGTTGCTGGAGTGAGGGGTGGG
>NW_027722349.1:0-319 GCF_054177405.1 Leptonychotes weddellii | reverse complement strand
GGAGAGAGTCTCTAGCATCTGTCAGCTTTTACGTGACCGCTGCCAAGCACGAAAAACCAACCAGCGAAGGAGCCCAGAGCACCGGCCTGGCTTTCTAGGGTAGCTGGAGTGTCCCGCAAAGTCGGGACTGTTCACGCACCACAGGCCAACTGGGCACATGGAAGGTCGGGTTCTTCAGCAGTTCATGGCTCGGGCAGCCTCCAGCTAGCACACAGCAAGGAGCCTCTTCCAGTAGCAGAAAGGAAAGGATTGTCAAGGCAGAGGGGAGGGGAAAACAGGAAACTATGAGTAAACGAGGCCTTGTTGTGAGCGAGGGGGC
>NW_027722348.1:0-319 GCF_054177405.1 Leptonychotes weddellii | reverse complement strand
GGTAGTCAGGAAAGCAAGTTAGTAAGAAAGTCCATTTTTGACTGAATTTAAGGTGATGAGGGACACTCAATTCATATGTCCAGTAGGCCACTAGAATTCTGTAATAGGGGTCTGGAAGAGAGCTGGAACTGGGGAAACAGCATTGGAGCATTGAGAGTCCGTGAGATCTCTGACAGAGCAAAAAGGGACGCTCTGAGGCTGGAGCACCTGCAGTGTCCATAATGAGAAGCCAAGAGAAGGAAGGGAAATCAGGAATGAGGGGCCAGAAATGTGAGGGGCAGATCAGGCTGGGCTGATGCTAGGGAAGCCATAGGGAAAG
>NW_027722347.1:0-319 GCF_054177405.1 Leptonychotes weddellii | reverse complement strand
ATATTGTGCTCCCAGAAGATTATCCCAGTCTTTCTATCCTAAGTGCCCATGTATGTGCTTTTGTTGTTGCTTTTTGTCTGAAACGTTATGCATCATTTTCTCTGCTTAATAAATGGTACAGTTCTAATGCCCAAAACTATGGGCCAAGGACAGATAACCTTTGACACTCAGCACAAGCATTTCTTAATGATTCTTTAAATTTATTAAATATACTCTTTAGGATATATGTATTTGTTTACTTCTTCATCCCCCACCTAAACAGAAGGTATAGAAAGGCAAAGATATCATCTTAGTTGTAGGTCTTTCTCCAACATACAGA
>NW_027722346.1:0-319 GCF_054177405.1 Leptonychotes weddellii | reverse complement strand
CATCAGGTATAAAGTCCATATCCTACACTGGATCCTTCCTACCAGGTTGGGTTTTTATCAGCTTTTGTCATTTGGAATTTTTTTTTAAGATTTTATTTATTTATTTGAGAGAGAGGGAGGGCATGAGCAGTGGGAGAGGCAGATGGAGAGGGAGAGGCAGACTTCTCTGCTGAGCAAGGAGCCTGATGTGGGGCTCGATCCCAGGACCCTGGGATCATGACCTACGCAAAAGGCAGACGCTTAATCGACTGAGCCACCCAGGTGCCCCTTGTCAGTTGGAATTCTGAAGTTAGTTACCTTTTCAAACTCTACAAAGTCC
>NW_027722345.1:0-319 GCF_054177405.1 Leptonychotes weddellii | reverse complement strand
CTATGTTATGTTAGTCACCATACATTACATCATTAGTTTTAGATGAAGTGTTCCATGATTCACTGTTTGTGCATAACACCCAGTGCTCCATGCAGAACGTGCCCTCTTTAATACCCGTCACCAGGCTAACCCATCCTCCCTCCCCCCTCCCCTCTAGAATCCTTAGTTTGTTTTTATTTATTTATTTATTTTGTTTTTTAAAAATTTTTTTATTGTTATGTTAATCCCCATACATTGCATCATTAGTTTTAGATGTAGTGTTCCATGATTCATTCTTTGTGCATAACACCCAGTGCTCCATGCAGAACGTGCCCTCTTT
>NW_027722344.1:0-319 GCF_054177405.1 Leptonychotes weddellii | reverse complement strand
ACTTTTTCTTTTTGTGTATATGCGATTTACAATAATATAAGCCTTAATTATGAGTTTATTTGCCACATGTCTTAGCCTGTTTAATTTCTGAATCTCACTGTTATAAGCATTTCATTTTCTTTTTTTTTTTTTTTGTTAATGGCACCAAATTCATCCTGGTTAAAATAAAAATATGACAGATTTTACATAGTCAATTTTAGAATGTAATAATTAAAATAAGCTAGATCAATAAGCTATCAAAGCTAGATAATAATTTTTTATGAAGTTTAAGAATGAAAATAATAGAAAATTTATTTGATAAGTTATATTACACAAATTA
>NW_027722343.1:0-319 GCF_054177405.1 Leptonychotes weddellii | reverse complement strand
TATATATATATACCACATCTTCTTTATCCATTCATCTGTCGATGGACATCTTGGCTCTTTCCATAGTTTGGTTATGGTGGACATTGCTGCTATAAACATCGGGGTGCACATACCCCTTCGGATCCCTACATTTGTATCTTTGGGGTAAATACCCAGTAGTGCAATTGCGGGATCATTGGTAGCTCTATTTTCAACTTTTTGAGGAACCTCCATACTGTTTTCCAGAGGAAAACACACCCTTCTTAAGGAGATTTATTCTTACTTGCCCTTTTTTTACACCGGATAGCTGCATCTCTGTCTTCAAGTATTTACTTAAATT
>NW_027722342.1:0-319 GCF_054177405.1 Leptonychotes weddellii | reverse complement strand
GCAGGAGAAAGCTTGTTGGAAATCTGTAGCAGCCCTTGATTTAACTCTTGTATTT
Organism: Leptonychotes weddellii; assembly: GCF_054177405.1. Taxonomy (NCBI): domain Eukaryota; kingdom Metazoa; phylum Chordata; class Mammalia; order Carnivora; family Phocidae; genus Leptonychotes; species Leptonychotes weddellii. The sequence goes on along the minus strand of NW_027722342.1, from coordinate 264 downwards.
CGGCTGTGTGTAAGAACCCTTGATACTCAGTGAAATGTGCTGCTTGTACTTTGCCGAGGGGTGGGGCTGACAGAATCACATGGGTGGCCAGGCTGAGGGGTGGAGTTGACGGAATCACGTGGGCCGCCAGGCTGAGGGGTGGAGCTGGTGGAATCACGTGGGCGGCCAGGCTGAGGGGTGGAGCTGGTGGAATCACGTGGGCGGCCAGGCTGAGGGGTGGGGCTGACGGAATCACGTGGGCCGCCAGGCTGAGGGGTGGAGCTG
>NW_027722341.1:0-319 GCF_054177405.1 Leptonychotes weddellii | reverse complement strand
CAGTGTCCAGAAGCTTAAATAGGCAGGGAAACTATTTGTCCCCTAGAGCCTCCAGAAGGAATTCAGCCCTGCTGACACCTTAATTTTAGCCCTGTAAGAGCCATTTCAGACTTCCGAACTGTAAAATAATTATTTTCACACTGTTTTTGTTTGCTTGTTTTCATGATAAGTGTACTCTTTAATCCCAATCACCTATTTCACCCATTTCCCCCTCCTCCCCGCCGCCTCCCCTCCAGTAACCCTCAGTTTGTTCTCTATAGTTAAGAGTCTGTTTCTTGGTTTGTTTCTCTCTCTCTTCCCGCCCCCCGCCCTTTGCTTG
>NW_027722340.1:0-319 GCF_054177405.1 Leptonychotes weddellii | reverse complement strand
TAAAGTTGAGTTTGTCCAATACAAGTATTGCTACTATGGCTTTCTTTTGAAATCCATTTGCATGGTAAATGGTTCTCCATCCCCTCACTTTCAATCCGCAGGTGTCTTTAGGTCTAAAATAAGTTTCTTACAAGCAGCATATCTATGTTTTTGTTTTTGTTTTTTTTATACATCCTGACACCCTATGTCTTTTTTTTTTTAATTTCCATTAATTTTTATTGATCGTTTTATTACAACAAGCAATAATAGTTATAATTTTTTTTTAATTTTTTTATTCTTATGTTAATCCCCATACATTACATCATCAGTTTTAGATGTA
>NW_027722339.1:0-5289 GCF_054177405.1 Leptonychotes weddellii | reverse complement strand
AAAATTGTGTGTACTCTTAGTGTGTTCAAACGTGCTGCTTTAAAGGGTATGTGAAGGGGTGTCTGGGTGGCTCAGTCGATTAAGCGTCCAACTCTTGGTTTCAGCTCAGGTCTTGATCTCATGGTCCTGAGACTGAGCCCTGTGTTGGGCTCCACGCTCAGCGTCGAGTCTGCTTGAGATTCTGTCTCTCCCTCTCTCTCTGCCCCTCTCCCTTCTCATGTTCTTTCTCTCTCTCTATCCCTCTCAAAATAAATCTTAAAAAAAAAAAAAAAGGTTACATGAAGGGCGGTGATGTTTGGCATGCTGGGGACATGTTTTGTTTCCATAGGATCGTGGCAGTGTATGTGAACTTCCTACCGTCCACTGGGATCTGCACTTGAAACTGGCTCTGCATTCACACCCCTGGGGTGTCATTCACAGCCCCTTTTTGCAAGAGGCTGGTGTTGGTGAGGCAGAACTGGAGGGCATGGAGGGCAAGATACAGGAGTTTCTTCCTCCCGGGAACGGAAGATGTGATAGTTCTCAAGCTGGATTCTGGCCTAGCTTGTGTTCTCCTGTCAGGTGGACAAGGGCATTGTGGTTTTAAGGAGGACCACTGGAATCAAACACAATGCCCGTGACCATGAGAATACCTCCCATAGAGGACGGCGTCCAGAGACCAGCCTGCTGGTGCAATCTCCTCATGAGAAGGATGCGTCGTGAGTGCATTTGATCAGTGAGGAGACTGAGAGGCCGAGCACCTTGCTCCAGTCCCTGGCCCATGAGTGACAGTGTCAGTCGGCCTGTCTGTTCTGCTGGGAGGTGGGAATCCATCCCAGATTTCCTCCCTTTCCTGACCAACCTGTTATGTCTCAGCATCCTGCTTCTCTGATGCTCTCATCTTTATCCAGATGCTTTTGACTATGGGGTCATCTCAAGTGCTGTGGTCCTTGATGGGTCAGGATTATGCTTAGACCTGTTTCCTGGGACACATAATGGCCACCTACTGACCCTGCTGCTGAGTCCTGGTTGGAAAATGTGACCACCTGCGCTTAACTGGATCCTGATGGAATTGGCTTGTCCTGACTAGGGTGAAACCAGTTCTTCATGTGCAAGTCATGGGGATTGTCCATATTGACACATGTCCCAGCCAAACAGCCTGACAGCTGATCACACTGAATGCTCTTAGGGCAGTGGTACGTACTCTCATGCCCACTTGGATGCCAAGGTCTATATATTTTTACTCCTGATTTTTAAAAATATTTGACACTGAACAATGTAAAATAGGGTCAACTATATTTAAACATAAAACGTGCAACTGAGTTGTTTGAATAACATTTTAAACCGTTATGTTTAAGTAACATGGATGCTATGAATACCAGTCATGCCTAAGTAACTTCAGTGTCTTACCTCCAGTGTACCCAGTAGCTCTGCAATAAAACCTTGTAAAACCTTTTTCAGGGAGAGTGTTCCATCCTCTCGTTAACTTGGAATTGCAGATTTTCTTTAAGGGTTATCTGTGTATCTATCTATCTAACCACTTTTAAAGCTTTTTCATTTTTGAATTTGATCAGACTTACTCTCTTCATGCGCGACCCATCCCTGATGTAAGATAATGCTAGTTTATAAAAATAGCTGCCGACGTGCCTCTGGGGAGAGGGAAATGGATGTGTATATGGCTTTTCATAACAAGCCTTGTAGAACTGATTAAGTCATAGCTCCCATATAATGGATGATTAGCACTTGCCAGACTCTGGGCTGAGAGTTTTACTTGGATTATTTCATTAAATTATTATTATTATTATTATTATGGTAAGAACACTTCCTTTTCTACATTTGATGACACTTTTTCCAGCTTGTGTGGCTGGAAGGACACAAGAAGTCCTACATTGTCATTTTGCAGCTAAACATTGCTTCTGCTGAGACCAGGAGGGTAAAAGAGTATGGACCAGAGAGAGCCTGCCCTTGCGACCACGTGTCCGAGTGGCCCGAGTGGGCGCCCTGCCTGACAGCGGCAGCCGAGTCGAGCTATCTCCCCGCGCCCCGGGGGGCCAGACCCGTGAAGGAAGCAGTATTGGAGCCCCTCCAGACCGTCCCTCCCTGACATGAATAGCACCAAGTGACTGTGGTTGATGCCACGTGGTGTGGAAGCGTTGCTCAGCTAAGCCCCGCCTGTATTTCCGACCCACAGAACATGAGAGATGACTAACGGCGGGTGTTTTATTTATTTATTTAAAATGTTTTATTTATTTATTCATGAGAGTCAGAGAGAGAGAGAGAGGCAGAGGGAGAAGCAGGCTCCCCGCGGAGCAGGGAGCCCGATGCGGGACTCGATCCCAGGACCCTGGGATCATGACCTGAGCAGAAGGCAGACACTTAACCATCTGAGCCACCCAGGCTCCCCACGGCGGGTGTTTTAAGCCGCTAAGTTTTGGGTAGGTTGTAATGGAGTGACGGACACCTGGGATCCCTTCATGGAAGCAGTGACCAGTCCCTTCCGACGATTTCCCTTGTGTCAGCAATGTTGCCCTTCTGGGTCTTTTCCTCCCTCGTTGGCAGCTCTTCTCGGACTCCTCTGCGAGCCTCTCTTTCCTCGTCTGCCTCTGCAATACTGATGTTTTGGGGTTCTCTTCTCAGCAGCCCTTCTCTACAAAGCACTAGAGCTTCCCTTGGGGCGCTCCGCTATCTGTGGCTTCAGCCATGCCATCCTCACCCAGTGCCTGACCTTCCTGTTTTAGCAGATAAATGTGTTACAAACGTATAAACGTACATCTCTCAACTCTCTATCTCTAGTGCAAATCTGTCTTCTGATCTCAGGGTCCATGCACGCACAGCTAGCTCACCCTCATTGTGCTCAGAACTGGGCTTAACATCTTCCCTGACTTCCCTGTTAGAGGATGCATCACGTCCCTCCCAAAAGATGGGTTGAAGTCCTAACCCCTCCTACTGAAGAATGGGAGCTTATTTGCAAATAGGATCTTTCTAGAGGTAATCAAGTTAAAATGAGATCCTTAGGTGGGGGGGGGGCCCTAATCCAATATGACTGGTGTCCTTCGGAAAAGAGTAAATTTGGCCAGAGAAATAGACATGCACAGAGAGGAGACCATATGAAGGTGCACAGGGAGAAGGTCATGTGAAGGTGAAGGTCAGGATTGGGGCCATCCCTCTGCAAGCCGCGGAATGACAAGATTGCCGGCAAACCATGGTGGGTAGGAGAGAGGCCTGGAACAGATTTTCCCTTGCAGCCCTGGGAAGGGACCAACCCTGCCAGTGCCTTCATCTTGGATTTCTAGCTCAGGAACTGTGAGGTGATCTGTTTCTGTTGTTTCGGCTTCCCAGGCTGTGGTAGAGTTTACAGCAGCCTGAGGACGCTAACCCACTCCCCTGCACCGTCCTCGCCGCCGACATGTTCTTCCTCCTAGGGTCTTGGTCTCCGTGTATGGCTCCCCCATCTCTCCACTTGCCCTAGCCAGAAACCTGACTTCTTGGCCCCCAGAACTGGCGGGGGCGGGCGAGGGGGGAGACGGCTAGAACCAGGCACTCAATACCATAGACTATTTAAAGAGATGCCCTCAAATATTGCAGGTCTTTTGGCGATTGTAGAGATTACCCTGAGGATGTGCAGAATTGGAATTAAAAAGAGATACAAACCCCAAATATCTTTTATCTCCTTCCTGTCCCTGTGTACTGCAGGTTTCCTGAGAGAAACTATTGATGTCTTCTTTCAGCCAAGGGGCAGGCCTATATGGAGAGCCACATGTATGTAAATAAGATCTTAGCAGCATGCCTGCCTTCCTCTTCTCCAGAGAAATATCGATTTTGACTTGGAAGATTTACCTAAAAGTTCTCTTTTCACCGGTCTCTTCTTCATTGTGTACAACTTGCATCAGCGTGTTGAGTCGCACAATGTGATCCTTGTAAGGAATCTTGCAAGTTGGACCCGGCTCTTTGGAAGGCTTAGGACGAGGAGGGTTGTTTTAGAACACTGTATTGATTTGCAGCTGGTTATTGAAGTTGTTGCAAATGCTTTGACTCCGTTTTTCCCATTGAATGATATTGAAATCACTGGTCTGCGGAATGAAGAGTCAGGCTTCCAAAGAGATGTTGCGCTCCTTTTCTCTTGATGGTGATTTAAACAAGTCCCCTTGCCCTATCCTTTCAAAGCATCCACGTTACCCTTGGCAACAGAGGAGCGATAGAATTGTTGCAATTTCATTTTATATTGAAACTACTGCAACATATTTCCTATACTTGGCCTATGCAAATTGTTTCTTTTTTTTTTTCCCCCTTGGTGAAGAAATTATGGTTGTGTGTGGAAGCCCTAAGCAGGGCACAAAGACATCAAAGTTGGCCATAATCATAAAAAGCACATGCAAATCTTTCACATTAATAATTCACAGTTAAGCGCAGGCGCTACGGCCCCCTGTCTGAGATTGCGGCAAGTAGCAATTTGTTTAGCTTTGGTAAAGGGCACAAAATCACCCAAGTTCAGATGTTCTGTTTTGGTCTTGCACTTGCTCTCTGGATTGAATTCAGACAAATAGCCAGCCTTATAAATGGATACGTACATGTTTGTCAGGAAGGTCTGATCTGTAGGGGACTCTGTTAATTTTGTGGACCTTGTCAGTGTTACTATTTCCTGAGGCCCTAATGAAACTATTATCTGAACCCCGAATTCCTGAGTGTCTCCCTTCATCACCTCCACCCTCTTCATGTATTCATTCTGTGCAAGCTTGCTGAACGCCCACATGTACTAGGTTTGGGCTTGGTGCCGGGGATGGACGGTGACCACGATGAGCATGGCCCTGCTTGGCCCAGTGTGGACCCATTGAGGCCCACAGCCTGGCAGCATCAGCATCAGCCTCAGTTGGGAGCCAGTTTAGAGGGACGGCGTCATGGACCCCACTCCAGACTGAGTCAGTTGTTCTTTTTATTATGTTACGTTAGTCACCATACATCATTCATTTTTGATGTAGTGATCCATGATTCAGTTTTTTTTTAATTTTATTTTGTTGTTAATCACCATACATTACATCATTAGTTTTTGATGTAGTGTTCCATGATTCATTGTTTGCGTATAACACCCAGTGCTCCATGCAGAACGTGCCCTCTTTAATACCCATCACCGGGGCTAACCCATCTCCCCAACCCCCTCCCCTCTAGAACCCTCAGTTTGTTTCTCAGAGTCCATAGTCTCTCAATGTTCGTCTCCCCCTCCGATTTTCCCCCCTTCATTTCTCCCTTCCTACTATCTTTTTTTAAAACATATAATGTATTATTTGTTTCAGAGGTACAGGTCTGTGATTCATC
>NW_027722338.1:0-14329 GCF_054177405.1 Leptonychotes weddellii | reverse complement strand
AAGAACTAAAATGGAATACAAAAAAAAAAAAAAAAGAAGGTAGACTGAAGGGCCACCAGATCATACAAGGCCTTGTTCGGAGCTGAGAGAATATTTAAGAAGGAGAGTGACTCTCATCTGCATTTTCCAAAGATCTCTTAAGATCCAGTGTGGAGAATGGATGTGGATGCCATGTGAGTAGCTAGGGAGAGCAGTCAGGAGGCCGCTGAGGAGTCAAAGTCAGGGATGATGGTGGCTTAGGCCAGGTGAGTGGCAGTGGAGTACAAAAAGACTCGAGGGATTCAAGAATTAGAGATGAAGTAGAATACCTGTGCATATATGACTTGGAGATTGATCATATGGGGGCAGTGAACGAGTGTGAAGGGGCGTACTTAAGCCATGAGGGAGAAAGAGTCAAGGATGACTCCCAGATTTCCAGTCTGAATGGCTAGATAAAAGGATGACAGGTGCCATTTGCTGAGGTAGGGAATTCTGGAGAAAGACTAGGTTTTATATGGATGGTGTCACCAGAAAATACTCAAAAACACTACCACCACTGGCCTAAGAAAACCCAAATGTCTCAAATTCCTAATATTTAACAGTGGGGAGAGGGAGGCAGGAGCAATCTATTTGGTTGCAATTTTCTGGTAACCAGATAATCACTGTCAAAATATAAATGGGAAATGATGTATGGTCTCTCTAGAGCTGACATCCAAAAGCAAACACCTGGAGTTTCTCATTCTGGGGTTGCCAAGAAAGCCTATTCTTTTAGCTTAATTTGTAACATTTTTCTATAAGATGATTATAGGGTAATGGCAGGGGACCTTTCAGGTACTCACTTCCCTATACCTTTTGGCAATGACAGGTGTGGTTTATTAAACAAAGTAGTTGAAATGCTTGACATAGCTACCAAACAATCCAGGGCGACCCACTACTGGGCTTCTGTCAGATCCATATCAACTTGCCCCTTCTTACCCAACATAAATCAGGGCTGTTTCTGGCCCATTCTTTACACCCAAATGGATTCCCCACTGATGTGTTCTCAAGGAATGGAAATGATATATTGATTAAAAAAAAAAAAAAAGGAATAGTTGGGAAGATAAATTTTGCCATCAGAGAAATTGCAAAGTGTACATCTATACAAGCCGGTTCTTGTCTGCAATTTTTTCTTCTCTTGGTAAATTTGTATTCTCCTTTAAAACCCAAGTTCAAATGCTCTTTTGTCTCTGAGAGTTTCTCTAACACCCACAGGCAGAAATCTTAGCTAACTTAGGTCTTCGTACCCATGCCCTTGTCCATTTTCATCTATTAAAGCTTTTATCAGTAGAGCAACATGGTTGAACCCATGGGCTGGGTTTTCACCTTTGCTTTACCACTTATGACCTGACTGACGTTTGTCAAGTTACTGATCTCTCAGAGCCTAAAATCTCTCATGTGTAAAGTGAAAATGGGCATTACAAGACTGTTAGGAGAATTAAGTAGCACAACATAAGCACAGTGAGTGCACGCTTATTGTCCAATTGTACTCAAATTAACTGTTTACATCTGTCTCCCCCTCTAGACACTAAGCCCCATGAGAAGAGACACCATAACTTATTCATTTTGTAACCCCAGAGTCGTGTCCCTGTGTTAGTTGAATGGCAGGTGCTCAGTAGGTATTTGCTGAGTGAATGAATGAGTGAAAGAGCAAAGGAATGAACCCCACTTGGCAATCACTTCTTGTACTAAGATTTGTCTACATGTACGATCTCTCAGAGAAGGAACAGGTGAATCAATTTTGTTGTTGTTTTAGGTTGCAATCATGTAAAATTATGAAAAAATTGCTTTTCCAGGCAGTATTTTTAAACCTCTTAGAAGCTGTCTGTCAACCATACAAACACTTTAAATGTCAATATCTGTAATGAGTCTCAGCTAAAAGTTGGCTAAATTGTTCCTAGCACAATAGGCTACAAGCTCCAGAATCATTAAATCAATCAAGTAAATAATATTAACTTAAAGTACTCCATAATTATATATTTACTTGATATATAATTATACAGCATTAAGCAAACATACAATTAGAATTTTTTTTAAAGCCTGTACTCTGTCTAAAAGGGAAAAAAAAACATTAAGGCATAAACAAAACAAAACAAAAATGTTTTAAGGAATTCAATTACTGAAAGCTATTTTTGTAGCTCCCTGGGGTTCATAGGTTCATGCAATAAGCACAATCCTTGGGCGTGTGACACTTCGCGATGCGATCTCCAGTGTCTCTAAACACCTCCCAGAGCCGTAAGCGTCAGAAAACGCCATGTGGATTACAGGCTGCCATGATACCACCCAGTGGGGACAGAAGCCAAAACAGCACCAGGGCTGGATTTTCATCTCTCCATCGTCTCGAGCATGAGATAAGATGGCTGAAGCATCCCACCTGCTAAGCATAAGAGCAAAAGGTACTACAGAGAGTCAGACTCAAGAGCCATATCCAGTGTTTTAAGAATCTACTACACCATTTTTGGAAAACGGGAATTTCAGTCAATCATTTCTTATGGCATTTTATTATTACTAACATTAATCGTTAACTACCCCTTCCCAAATGCTTACTATAGGGCAGATACTGCTATCAAGTTTATTCCTTAGAGTAAACCTACAGAAAAAGTTTCTAAGTATTTGCAAGGTAGATGTTGGTATTGTTATCCCTAATTTATACAGGAAAAAATGGTGATTTAACCAGGAAGAGGAACAGCTGAGATGTGAACCTAGGGTAATTTTTAAAGTTTAAAATTTGTGTATATGCTATAAATTTCATCTCAATAAAAGAATAATAAATACTACTACTAAGAGTTGTGTACTTTCTATTCTATCACACTGTCTGATTGTTGATTATTAACTGCAATTCCATCTTACATTTGTGGGGTGGTTATGGCTTCAAGTGATGGCTATATTTTCTAAGGTGAAGACATTCAATTCACTGAAGCCTACAGAACTATAGCGTGGGGATCCCTGGCCCTCTGGCTTCCAGGCCAGGGTTGGCTTTTTTTTTTTTTTTTCCTACCCCATTATTTCCTATCCTTATACTGAAGCCTGGTGGCAGAGGGAGAGATGAAGTAGAAGCTTCAAAGTCACTCCTCTATGGCCAATCCTCCTCCCCAACCAATGAACCAAAGCCAAAACACCTGGGAGCTATGGTGATCTCTTTGGTGAGCTCTGGAAGGAAAAGGAAAATGAATAAAGGAAGAAAAAAAGATTGACCTTTAAGAAGTTCAAGTTGATAGTATATTTCCCCAAAATCAATTTGTTCTCAAAAAGGAAGAAATCCTACAAGATCGTGTAGTTTAGAAACAGTCAAAATGAAGAAAGGTGCTAAAGGAAACTGGGTTTGTTATTATTATTAGTAGTAGTATTAGTATTAGTATTATTTATGCTCCTCTCAGGGCTCCTTCAGCATACTTTTCTTCCTGGCTGAACAGGGGAAGAAGGACACTCAGAGTGGCGTGGAGAGCTATCAGCATGTAAGAACTTTAGGGCCAGGCTCAACTTAGTGGCCACTCATCCAGTTTTCCATTTCTTGCCAACAGTAATGTATAAAGCAGTGGTCCCTGATATTCTGAGGAGAGCTATAAATGTGTGCAGAAAGTGAACCAGTGTACACGCCCCCACAGAGTGGATGGGTACGGTGTTTATTTGTGAGATGCTAGAAAAGGTGTGGGATAGACAGTGGTGATGGTTTACACAGCACTGTGAATGTGTTCAATGTCACCAAACTGTATTCTTACCAGTGGTTGAAACAGTATATGTTTACGTCATGTATAGCTTACTGCCAAGAAAGAAAGGAAGGAAGGAAGGAAGGAAGGAAGGAAGGGAAGGAGGGAGGGAGGGAAGGGAAGGGAGAAAGGAATGGAAGAGATGGTTAAACACTCTGAAGCCCATCCATGGATCTAAATACAGAGTGGACCTGCATTTCTTTAACTCAGATTAGGAACACCTGGTTTAGATAACGCATCTCATTGGTCTCCAGGATTTTACTGTCAACACTGGTCATTTTTATTTCCTCAAGGTGGAAACTGGCTACAAAGAGTAAGAAAACTGCTGTTCGATACCTCTTGTGCAGTTCTGAGTAGGTATTCTAGCACCTCACCTTGAAAGCGGGGCAAATCTGCCAAGTATTGTTTTGAGTTGAGGCCTCTGTTAAAACGGAGACCAAATATAAGTCCTATTCTAACATTCTGTTACACATACAAATACTAAGAAAACTGCTAGTTGATTATTTCATATGATTCCTATCAAACCATGTGGCTTCTAAGCATAAAAGCTAACCACAATACAAAAGGACTCCCCTCAGCAAAGTGAAATCTTCCTGCAAACAGCCTCTCTCTGCCACCACCACCCATATCCCCAAACACACATCACATAATAAAAATGTAAAGTGACTGGGAGTCTATAAATAAAACCAGTCTCATGTTTGGTCTTTTCCAACCCTGGAATTTATGGAAGACTCTGCCATCTACATTAATTTTTAAAAAGTTTTTGAAAAGATTTTATTTTTAAGTAATCTCTACACCCAATGTGGGGCTTGAACTTAAAACCCTGAGATCAAGAGTCACATGCTCTACCGACTGAGCCAGCCAGGCACCCCATGCCATCTATATTTATTAAAATAAGATTTAATTGCAGACCTAGCACTCCACGGTCCTGGAAAGAGGAAGAAATAGTTCTAGCCCTCATGCACTGGAAGATGAGAACCAAAAAAACTTCCCTAAGTAATGCAACGAGATGCAAATCAATTTGCAGCATTAGTACTGGGGAGAGAAAGGACTGGAGGCTTGAAAAGAGATGTAGTCAAATCCAAAACAGAGCTTAAGATGAAAATATTAAGGTTTGGGGGCTGTCTTCCTGAGATGCAACCGAGGACAGACAGCTAGTTAGGTCAGAAGGTCCAGCTGAATTCTGCCACGTTCTGGAACTGTCTGGGAGGGGCTGAAGATGTAGGCAAGCCTGTGTTTTAGGGAAAAGAATTGGAAAAGCCTTGTGGGTAGCATATTGAAATCCTCCCCTTAGCAAAGTTAAGGCTGTTAGAAGGGGTGCAGAGGTGTGGCATGAGGGACTCTTAGGGAGAGGGAGCAGCTCATGCAAAGAGACAGCGTCTGTCTCTCCTGGTTGGAGCATGGGGTTTTTTTAGGCAGTGGAGAACAGTGAAAAATGAAGCTGGAGAGGCAGGAAGAGGCCAGATCATGAGGAGTTCTATAAGACACATTCTACAATTTGCACAGAGATGAAATAACCCCATTCCTTTCACTTACATTCATAAGTAAGCAAGATTTACTCATGCTTCAAGGTCCAGCTCTCACTGCTGTCTCCTTTCCCTAAACTCCCTCAGTAGGAATTGTAAATATTATTTGCATTTGTCTCTAGCATTTTTGGCTTCTCTTTCCAGGTAGGCTTAAGTGTCTTGAGAAAAAGAACCAAACATTTATTTTATATCTATGTGTTTAATAATTCTTCGCACATTCATTCTTCTGAGAAACATGTATTAGCCATGCCAGGCACTGTTCTAGGTGGCAAATGAAATAAACATACCTCCTGCTCTTCTAGGGCAAACGAGAGCAGCCCAGGACAGATGTTCAATATGTAAGTCCTGGTCTTGTGGTAAGACTGTTAAGACTGGTCACAAAATATGTAGTTATACTAATAGATGCCTTTCTTTAAATACCTTTGCTTTTACAAATATTACACAAAGAGACATCCTCAACTGTATGAACGCTCTATAATGATATATCTTTATTTACTTTCAGAGCAAAATTTTTCCAGACTATTACAGATATTTCAAGATCAAATGAAATTTCTATGAAATATTGTGGAGGATGTTCCATAGTCCTTTAGTATGAAAATGATGACACTGGCTGAGTCTCCAAACAAGAAAAACATCAAAAGACTGGCATCCAAGTTAGAAACAGAATATCTACCCACATTTTTGTTTGATGTTAATTCACTTGTTCTGAATTAGGTAATAGATGGAAGAAGAGTTGGAAAGGCAGTTAATTATAGGGAATTTAAAAGAGCTGCATTTAAAATCTCCATTACAGAATGGCTATTTAGACCCAACTGCTTCAGAATGGTTTTATCATGCTTCTCAAGAGTGGTCCCCAGGGCAACCCTAGGAATAGCATCCAGAAAGCTGTTAGCACCCACTCTCCTGTCCTGCTGAATCAGAAATTCAGGGCCGGGGTGTTTGACTAGCATTCCACGTGGTTTTGTTGCTCACTAAATTTGAGAACCACTGGGTTTCCTCTCGCCTATTCCAGGAATACTCAGAGAAAAGAAAGTCCTTAGCAAAACTCTCCCTTATCTTATTGAACATTAAGGCAGGTAGAGTTCTTAGAGAACACAGAAACCAAACTTCTTGTGTTTTTTACAGATCCAGAAGCCAAAACCCAGAGATTATCAATGGCAACGGGAATTTGGAGCAACATGTGTTCCAGCATCAAAGCTGAGATCCTGGATACACAGCATGGACAACCAGCTATCATTTTGCTTATTTGAAATCAATTCTCACTTATAAAGTATCCACTGTATAGAAAATCCTTTCTATTTATTAATAGACTCAGATGTAGTTACAAAACCAATCATATCTAACGCTAAATCAAAATATTTGAAGATGTTCTTGAGAGAGAAAAAGCCTTCATTTAGTGAGTCAATCAAGAATTCTGTGGCCAAAATACCAAACTCCGCATCAGATTCAAACCTAAGCCATCACTCGTGGCTTCACCAGCCAGAAACTAGGAATATTTCTCTGTCTCGTTCAAAAAGCTCCTTAGGAGAATGAGCCAGCTTTTCCCAGTAATACTGTCAGCCCAGAGTAATAGTTAAGAACACAAGCCTGAGACCACCTACTAGTGGTACGGTCTTGGGCAAGTCACCTTACTTCTCTGTGTCCCAGGTCTCCAGCTACCTCAGAAGACAGTGTAAAAGCTCCAAATATTAGTAACAGTATTACCACACCTACAGTATGGACTGTCTGTGTGCTATCCTCTACCCATGAAAGAAGCACCTTTACTGAATGTCAGAGAGCTATTTCCAAGAACACTGGTGTCTGTACATGGTTTCATCATGATGCCCAAGTAGCAACAAGCAACGGTTAAAGGCATAATTAGTGCTACAGATAAGGGTCACCAACTGCCCTACATAGCAGTTCAATCTCCAGCTGAGCCTCAAAGCAACGTGCCTTAACAACTGAGCAACCAGCCATAAGTGATTTGAGAGCACAAATTATATGGTATCTCATCGACAGATAAACTTTCCTGCAAATGTCCTCACCCAAGGAAAATCTTCAAGATATTTCATAACAGCTTAATAAATACTCTGTGGCTAGAAGCATCCAGAGTATATAGTTAATTAGCTTTGTGTGTCTGAGGACCAGGGCTTTGAGGACAGCTCTTAAAGGGAAAAATTACCCTGTTATGTCTTCAAACCATGTGATACCAGTGTTAAAATTCCTTACCCTGCTGTGAAACTTGGCAGTGCGATAAGACTTGGGTGACAGATTGTACACTGTGTAGTGGTCAAGATGTCTGGAATCCAAAAAGCTTCGGATGTCATCAACCTGATTCCTGAATCCTATGTCAACATTGTCCAGAGGAAAGGACATCACTAGGAGGAATCACAGAGAGAGAGAGATAGGTTAAACAGGTTTGCTATTGCCATGGACAGACACTGCAAGCTGAGCTATTGAGCAGTTATTAAACATGAGAAACTTACCAATAATTCTGGAGGTAACATAAGTGAAGTCTAAATCTCCCTTCGTGTAGCTAAAAGCAAGACAGGAAAGGGTGCTCGTTAAAATGACCCAAATATGCCAGGATTCCCCTCTCTCAATCACTTGCCCATTATGACTTGGACACTTCCATCCAGTAGGCATTTAAACTTCCCTCAAGGCCTTCTCTCTAACAAAGAATAATCATTGAGAAAAGCAACCCACACCCTCAGGAGCATGAATCTACCACTCTGATATACCCCAATACCCTTTGTAGATGACATATCATGAACAGAATCAATCTCAGAACAGGAAACACTGCTCATTCATTAACATGGATTATTCCAGCCTCTTTGCCTACGTGTGAATATCTCCTGTAAGTGTGAGCAGCTAGGGGGTAAGGAAGGAAGTGATGGAGAAATAAGGAACATCCTTTCTCTGCCTGCCAGGTCCTAGCTGGGGACTGCAGGTTAAGGGATACATTTTACCTTTGGACAAAGATTAAAATGTTGATTAATATTTTGGACTTGACATGTGAATTTATGATTCAAAACTGTATACTGTAACTTAAAGTGACCCTAGAATTTTCTAATACCTACAAATAAAAAAGAATTCGCATGGCCTGCTTGTAAGAATTTTCATACAGTAGAAGGGTAGAAAATTTCCTCCACTAAACAAGGTCAGAAGGGCTATTAAGATACAAAAAACAATTGTTTCAATTATAATCCATGAGTATTGATTTTTCAGCTTGCATGTGCATTACTATCTTATTTAATTCTCAAACCAACCAGGGACATGAATCCTATCAGAGTATAAAAGTCAAGCTCAGAGAGGCTAAGTTGCCTAGGTCACGTGGTTAACGAGAGCAGACAAGGCATGAGGACCCAGGATGCTGGATTCACAAGGCAGGGATGGCAACCACTATATTTTAACATAACACACTGAGTCCTCTGAGTCTGTGCTTGTCGCTTCTGAAGGCTTCAATGACATTGCTTGGTTGATCAGATTCCAGGCAATTATATCACACAGTTGTGAGTCCTTGAGCCAGAAAAGCAGTTGGCAGGTAACCAGATCCTTGGGGGGCATGGAGGTCCATTAACTCAGCTGGGAAGAATGCGCATACCTCGTAACAGACTGTATGACCCTGGAAGATGTGTCTTTGAGAGTATCTTTCAGGTTGTCCTTCAGGTTACTGAAGAGCCGCCCTGCACCCCCTTTCACCATGTCAAAGAGACCTCCCCCGTAGCTGGGCTCCATGTCTGGAGATGAGGCACCTGCCAATGCAAAACAGAAGTGGAGGTGATCTACAGATGACACAGTCTCTCCTCATGTCTAAAACATATGCAGACCGGACCAGACACTCCTGGAAGTGATGCCCACTCTCAGAACTGACTGACTCTGGGTTCTGGCGTGCTGCAGGGCCTCAGAGACCCAGGGAAGTGCCTCGCTGTCTCAGGCACAGAAAGCTCGCAGGGCTGTAGCCATGAGCCACAGGCGCCCGCTGAGCCCTTGAAATGTGGCTAGTCCAAATTGAGATGTGTTGTGAGTATGAAATACACAACAAATCCCAAAGATGGCACACACACACAAAAAGAATGTAAAAGATCTCGTTAATACTCTTTACATTGATTACATGTTGAAATGACAGTATTTTGGATATGCTGAATTGAACATACGATACTATTAATTTCACCTGCCCCTTTTTATTTTTTAATGTGACTACCAGAACAATTTAAATTGTACATGTGGCCTGCATTATACTTCTTTCGGACAGTGCCACATCAGAGGAAGAGCAGCTTAGAAGTGGGTCCAGGGGCCTCCTCTGCCCTTAGATGGAGCCGACTGTGTTAGAAGACTCATCCCATGGCTATCCCTCCAAGTCATTCTTCACTTCCATCATGGAAAATAGTTTCTCCAGGGCCTTTATAACAGTTTTTAGGATGCACGGTGATCATCAGTGTTATTTGTCAAGTATTCCAGTTTTTCCTTCCTCACAGATTCACAGAATTGTACTTTCTGGCCCCTTGTGGTTAGCTCTAGCCAAGTTTTTCCATCTTGGCACTATTGACATTTAAGGCCAACTACTTCTTTGCTGTGGTGGGAGATGGGGGGGGGCGCTGCCCTGTGCACAGTAGGGTATTAAAGCAGCATCCCTGGCCACAAGCTACTAGATAGCACCACTAGCACCCCACTTCCGCCAGCTATGACAATCCACATTGTGTCCAGACATTGGTACGTATCCCAGGGCGGGTGGGGGAGGGGGAGGCGCAAAATTACCAGTTGAAAACCACTGCTCTAGTCTATGATATGTGATGATATGTGTGTGGATGTATTGTGTGTCATTTTCAGGATAGAGCACTTAACTGTGAGTATGAAATTCTCCTTAGTTCTTATTCCCTCTCTGTGTCTCTGTCTCTGTCTCTCTCTCTTTGCCCTAGCAACTGGCAGGGTTTGAGACCACAGCTGTACTCTGGGTTCCTGGAGTAAGAAGCTGTGTAGCACAGCTCCCAGCTGACTTTTGATGAATATATAACACGAGTGACCAATAACCCTTTATTATTAGAAATGCCCCCATTCTCACTGTGGGAATGTTCCTTACCACAGCACAACTCTGCTTATAAAAGTTGATACAGGAAGAAAGTAGGAACCTGTGTAGAGGAGGCTAGTGTGAACAACGGCTGGGTAGTCTATTCAGCCTAGCGGTCAAGAGCATGAGTCATTCTCACCTGGGTTCTGGCCCAGCCTTGCTACTCCTAACTGTGTGATCTTGGGAAGTAACTGTCTTCATAAGCCTCTTCCTAACTCTAAAATTGGGATAAAAATAGTGCCTTCTTCATAGGGAAAGGTTAAATGAGTGCATATAAAACGATTAGTATAGTACCTAATATATCTAGGGGTCAATAGATTGTAGCTAACTATTATTATGCCACATCCTGAAATTCCTGTGTTGATATTTTCAATCTTTGTTCACTTTTCAACTATATGATGACATCCCTTCTTTTTTAAAAATTACAATATTTATAATGCACTTTAAAATATGTTAAGATAGATCTCATGTTAAGTGTTCTTCTCAAAAAAAAAAGAAACTACAAAGGAGCACAAGGAGATTTTTAGAGGTTGTGGTAATAGCATCATAAGTATATGCATATGTTTGAAGTCATCAGAATGTATAATTAAATGTGTGTAATTTTTGCGTATCAGTTATACCTCAATAAAGCTAAAAAAAAATAAATTGTAAGAGAAAGGAAAGTTGGAGGAAGAATCTATAGATTAAAATGTCTTAAAAGACAAGTCAACCAAGCAGAATATGTGGATCTTGTTTGGAACTTAATCCAAACAAACTATAAAAAATTAATCACATTTATGGGACAACTGGAATTTGGGCACTTACTGAGTATTTGATATTAAGGATTTATTGTTACTTTTTTAGGAGTAATAATGATATTGTAGTTACATTCAACAACAGTCCTCACCTTACCGGAATAAATACTGAAACACTTATAAATGAAAAATTGCAATATTTAAGATTTTAAAAATAAACAAAAGATAAAAGATTTGTGTAATAAGAACTAAAATTACTAACATTTATATAGCACTATCTGCTGGGTATTATTCTAAGCATTTTGCGTATATTTACTCATTTAATCCTCAAAGCATATCTGTGAAGCAGATACTATTATTATTTTCTTTCATAGATCTGAAAACTGAGGCACAGAGCTTAAGGAACTTGTCTAAGGGTACACAGCTAGTAAGTAAATGGCAGGGTTGGGATTTGAGCCTTAGGCAACCCTTCCAATCACATCCCTTTTCCTTTCCCTAATACTGTTCTGATTTTCATATGTACCATTCCAAATAATTTTTAAACATTTATTACATATGTAGGTATCCATAAGCAATACATTAATATTGTTTTCCATGTTTTAAAGCTGTATATAAATGGTTTTGTCTGCAATTTTATTTTTTTCATTCTCCATGGTTTAAAATTCATCTATTATGGTGCTTACCTGTAACTTTAGCTCACTTAAAGTATGATCCATTACCCCACTGATGGACACTAAGGTCATTTACCATAACAATGTGGTTATGAACACATTGCTTTGATTATATATGGGAAATTCTCTCTAGGTTATATTTAAGAGTAAAATTTGTTAGTAAGAAGGGTATGCACATTTTCAGGTCTCTAGATATTGACAAATCATTTCCCAAAGCAGTCATATCAGTCTAAACCCCTACTAGCAGTGCAATACAACATTTGGTATCGTCAGACTTTAAAATTTTTACCAATCTGGTGAGTGTGAAGCAATATCTCATTTTGGTCTTGTTTTGTGCTTTCCCTGATTAGTGAGTTGTGTGTCTTTTATTGTGTTCATTGGCCAGGCAGCTGTTCTTTTAATCATACTTCAGGTTCCCACTAAATTCCTATGTAGCATCTGGATGTTCACACATATGCCTACAAATACATGTTGACTACTATGTACTTTCATCCTGATCACAAGACGCATTAATGCCTAAATCACCATTACGCATCTATTTAAAAAGACAGCTCTATTAGAACCTGCAAAGCACGATCAATGGTGGTGAATAAACAAATGAATGGACACATGGACAAACATGAACAATGTCTACCACTGACTGAGTTCCCCTATGTACCCGGAACTCCATTTGGACTTTTATGTTAGTACAATTTCACACAGGTGGAAAGGAGGGTGTTTATTATCTGCACTTTATACGTGAAGAAATGGAGGCTCAAAGAAGGGAAGAACTCTCCTAAAATCTCGGCTAACTAGTAGCAGAGCTGGAGATTCAAGCCCAGATCTGCACAATCCGAAGCCTCGACTACTTGTACCATTTCCCACTATTCTATGGCTCCGTATCAGCTCCATTCTAACAGTTGTCCTTGGTTCGGTCTTACCTGCCTGATGCACAACCACCCCTCTCCTATTCCTTGCTCTCTTCCATCTCCCACCTTTCATCTGGCTGCTCTCGGCAGCAGATGTCCCCACAATAAACACTCCCATAAATCACTGCATCTGTCAGACCAACCAAACCAATCTCATTATGTAGGCAGACAGCCTGGGTCACCCCCACTGCTTCACAGCCCTAAATAAAATGCCAGGAATTGGTCTGAAGGGCAGCTCCACAGATTAGGGCTAGAACCACAGATCTGAGAACGTCCTCTTGGGCTCTGTTTCCCTAAGGCATAGGGCATATTATTTCCCTTTAAACACACATCCTCACATAAAAATCTGTATCGTGTTTTCATTTTCAATATATGGAGGACAGGGTGGTATAAAATGTTTATACTTCTCCCATTTCTATCCCAAGTTTCCACTTCAGCCTGAATACCCTTGTTATATACCACTCTTCTAAGAGATAACATCAAACTGATTATTCAGGCCTCTCTGTGACTCTCAATTTTGTGCTGGAACAGAACTCCATGGTACCAGCCTATTAAAAGGATATAAATATCTGGTGATTATCTAAAAATCAGACTCGCCATCTCTAAGGTTGTATACACTGTTTATTAGAAACTTGGAGCCCTACAGAAACCAGAACCATTTGTCAGAGTCTGTCTGTCCCCTTGATATGCCCTATTATACGTCAAACTAGACAGGACACAAAAAGGAGAGGAGGGACGTTATCTGAATTTGCCCTAACGGTTCTTTTAGGTAGAATGTATTCTGGTTTTCCCTGATGAGCTACATGAGGGCAGGAAGCATAGATTCTCCAAAGGATATGTGAGTCTCAGCTAAGAGAAGGAGCAGAGAGGCTTCAAAACCATGACACAGCACAGAGGGAAATGGTGTAGTCAGAAAGTAGTATGTAGGAGAAAAATAATGGCTGTTGTAGGTCAGGGGCTGACAAACGACAGCTCATGGGCCAAATCCAGTCTGATGCCTATTTTTGTACAGTCTGTGAAATAAGGGTGGCTTCTACATTTGTAAATGATTGAAAAAAGTCAAAAGAAGAAAATGTTTAATAAGGTGAATATGATTCAAAGGTCAAATTTCAACATCTATAAGTAAAGTTTTATTAGAATACAACCACACTCATTCCTTTACACATTGCCTATGGGTGTTTTCATGCTACAATAGCAGAGTTGAGTAGTTGTGACAAAGACCTGATGACCCACAAAGTCTAAAGTATTTAGTATTTGGCCCTTTACAGAGGGAGTTTTCTAATCCCTGCACTAGCTGGTTGAAAAGACTAGCATTCTTAAGAATCCAAATCTTGCCACCTCAGACATATTTCTAAATGCTTTGATTACATGGCAACTAGTGGGAACACACCCTGAGTTTACTAAAGGGTCTTCAGGGATTTGTGGGTCTTAGAAGGTGGGAGTGGGGAGGTCAGACTTGATGGAACATGAGAGTGCCATCCAAAGAGAAAGATCCACCTCTGTGCCTCGAAGGCTCCAAGTAGGTAGATTCTTGTTCTATGATGTCTTGTCATTTTTTTTTAAAAGATTTTATTTATTTGACAGAGAGAGACACAGCGAGAGAGGGAACACAAGTAAGAGGAGTGGGACAGGGAGAGGGAGAAGCAGGCTTCCCGCCGAGCAGGGAGCGTGATGCGGGGCTCGATCCCAGGACCCCGGGATCATGACCCAAGCTGAAGGCA
>NW_027722337.1:0-319 GCF_054177405.1 Leptonychotes weddellii | reverse complement strand
CCTCCTTTAGGGTTACTAGGGAAGCTCCAGAAATATTTTTTTCTCGATTTACTTAGTTGCAGAAAAGGTCAGTTTTGTTTAACAATGTACCTACAACACTTATAACAATTACTGGCATGTAGTAACATGTGCTTAATAAACATTTGCTAATCACTGACTGAACAAAAAAACATGGCAGCCAATATTTCTTAGGTAACAGCATTTACCTCTGACCTTGTACAAGGTTGAAGTTAAAATATTGCTTTAATTGGAGAGATTTTATGCAGCTAGACCTACTGATCACTGTCTTACCCTATACTAAGACACTATAGCTAGATAT
>NW_027722336.1:0-319 GCF_054177405.1 Leptonychotes weddellii | reverse complement strand
GAATGTCTCCAAAATTTTATAGCAATTTGGCATTGCTATGGCATTCTTATTGTATTTTACAAAAATAACACTCTGCAATGGACTTAATATTAAACCAAGATAATTGGGAACCTGTGAACACTGATAGAAAAATTATTTTTAGGAATGAGACTGGCACAATAGCCAAACTGTGGAAAGAGCCAAGATGTCCATCGACAGACGACTGGATAAAGAAGAGGTGGTATATATATACAATGGAATATTATGCAGCCATCAAAAGCAATGAGATCTTGCGATTTGCAATGACGTGGATGGAACTGGAGGGTATTATGTTGAGTGA
>NW_027722335.1:0-319 GCF_054177405.1 Leptonychotes weddellii | reverse complement strand
ACAAGTTTATCTGTGAATTTGAGTTTTTCTTTTGCTTGAGTAAATAAGAATGGAATTGCTGAGTCATACGGTAAAGAGTATGTTTAATTTATAAGAAACTGCCAAACTTTTCTAAAGTGGCTGTACAATTCCACATTGCCTTCAGTACTGCCTGAGGGCTCCGGTTACTCCTCATTCTTGCCAGAACTTGGTACTGCCGGTATTTTTTCTTTTACTTTTAGCCATTCTAATGGGTGTGTCATGGTATCTCATGTGGTTTTAACTTCATAATGACTGAGACTGAGTGTCGTTTCCCATGTTATTTGCCATCTGTGTGTAC
>NW_027722334.1:0-319 GCF_054177405.1 Leptonychotes weddellii | reverse complement strand
AGAAACGCCAAGTATGCGAACTACGCCAGCCCGAGCTATGAATAGTGCGGCCAGGCTGGCAGCCCAAGTCGGCCCATCCCGCCCCGCAGCCCCCAGCCCGCCCACGCCAGCCCTGCACCGGGGGCCAGAAACGCGAGGGGGGGCCTGGGAGGCGCGCTGGGGAGCCGAAGCGGCGCGGCGGGAGCCAGGGGGCGTGGTCATGCAAATAGCAATACAAATAGAGAGCAGCGCGCCTGTCTGATTGGCTGGTCTCGGCGTCCGGGAACCAGCGCCGAAGGGGCACTCCGCAGGAGGCGGTGCCCAGTCCCAGCGCCGAGCC
>NW_027722333.1:0-319 GCF_054177405.1 Leptonychotes weddellii | reverse complement strand
GTGTATGAAGAGTGCACACTCAGGGGCCCCAAACATAGGTACGTGATAAACCGTGTGCACACAGTGTTGGGGAAATCGAGCTGTTTCCTCTAACAGCTCAGTGTCACAAACGGTGGCAGCTAGCCTTTCCTCTGC
This sequence comes from Leptonychotes weddellii, assembly GCF_054177405.1. Taxonomy (NCBI): domain Eukaryota; kingdom Metazoa; phylum Chordata; class Mammalia; order Carnivora; family Phocidae; genus Leptonychotes; species Leptonychotes weddellii. The sequence continues at coordinate 184 of NW_027722333.1, read as the reverse complement.
CTTCCCGGCTTGGCTCGCAGCCCCTGAGCTGCAGTCCTGCTACCGGGAAGACGAGCCCAAAGGCTACCGTGTTCAGTTGAAGGGGAGTCACACGGGCTTTCCACTGAGAACCGACCACACACTTCCTTTGTCACGTCCCTGCCTCCTTAGATTGTCACGTGGGAAGACCTGCCATCTTGCTGCG
>NW_027722332.1:0-319 GCF_054177405.1 Leptonychotes weddellii | reverse complement strand
CTAAAATAGTCAGTTATGCCATTTAAAATTGGGTTTTCAAACATGTCTCTATACTGTATTATAGCCAATATTTCAGAAGATACTTAAGTGCACATAACCCTTCTCATCACAGAAATAGTAACTCAAATATTTGATTTTTCTCCACCTGTCTGGTATACATTGCAAATTGTCCTGGGGTTGACCAGCAGGCTCCTCCCACGGAGGAGGTCAGCCGGGGAACCAGGTGTGACGCTGACACCTTGCCTGGGACCTGCAGCTGTCAAGTTCCAGATAATTCTCTTTCCTTCCTAGTTCATGTCCTGAGCCCCTTGTCAATGGC
>NW_027722331.1:0-319 GCF_054177405.1 Leptonychotes weddellii | reverse complement strand
AACAAGGCAACTCCCATGATTAGTTGGGGAAAAAAATCACTCAAACAGGTGGCCAGGGTTACTAGCTGATCAAGTAAATTCTGACACTCTATGAGGTGGTTGTCCATTTTATTTGCCTCTCTGTGGCCAAAAATTCAGGAATGCAAACCTGGAACAAGAGGAAAAGCAGAATATAAACCCATAAAGGACACAGAGAACCTCTCTGCTGGTGATCCTCAAAGTAAGAGGCTAGAACGCACAAGAAACCCCCAGTGCTTTGTTCCGCACAAGTTCTCACAGATGGTGATACTAGTTGTTCCCGAACAATACAAGGATGGGG
>NW_027722330.1:0-319 GCF_054177405.1 Leptonychotes weddellii | reverse complement strand
ATGAAGGTGGAGGGATGGACCAGATGGGTGAAGAGCAGTGGGACATACAGGCTTCCAGTTATGGAATGATCAAGTCATGGGAATAAAAGGGACAGCATGGGGAATATACACTTGTGGTGAGCATAACATAATGTATAGAGATATTGAATCACTATGTTGTACACTTGAAACTAATGTAACAATGTGTGTCAACTATACTAAAAAAAAAAGATCATATCTTCAAAGAAAATGTACTCCTTTTTTTCTGATTTTGATGACTTTTCTCTTTTTCTCACATACTTGGTCTGTTTCAGACTTCCAGCACTATGTTGAACAGGAG
>NW_027722329.1:0-319 GCF_054177405.1 Leptonychotes weddellii | reverse complement strand
ACCCCCCTCCCCTCTAGAACCCTCAGTTTGTTTCTCAAAGTCCATAGTCTCTCATGGTTCATCTCCCCCTCCTTTTCCCCCCTTCATTTTTCCCTTCCTACTATCTTCTTCTTCTTCTTTTTTTTAACATATCATGTATTATTTGTTTCAGAGGTACAGGTCTGTGATTCATCAGTCTTAAACAATTCACAGCGCTCACCATAGCACCTACCTCCCCAATGTCTATCATTATGCAGCCATTAAAAAAAACAAAATCTTGCCATTTGCAACAACGTGGATGGAACTAGAGGGTATTATGCTAAGTGAAATAAGTCAATCA
>NW_027722328.1:0-319 GCF_054177405.1 Leptonychotes weddellii | reverse complement strand
TCTTGGATCCCTTCTTTTTCCTTTTGTCACCAGCATAGCAGGTAGCTAGCTCTCTTTGGGGAGGTCACTTTTCAGAAGGAAACTATTTTGGCCCCTTAGTAGCAATGACAATACCCCCAGCAATGATCTGGTGGGTTTGGGGTTGCGGCAAGGTCCCTGGCTAGACTCATAGCCCCAAGTTAGCCTTGCAGCAAACACAATGCAGACACTCCCTCCTCAGAATGACCTTTGAAGTGATGCATGGACAGTCAGTGCTGAGATAGCAAGTATGTGCAGGCCAAGAGTCTTCTATGCTTTGAAAAATAATCACTCACTGGAG
>NW_027722327.1:0-5290 GCF_054177405.1 Leptonychotes weddellii | reverse complement strand
TTTTTTCTTGCTGTGTCATATAATTTTTGATTAAATGCTGGACAATGTATGTAAAAGAACAGTAGAAACTGAGGTAAGAATTATTGATATCTGGAAACGGAGACACTTCTTTTGGGATGTTAGTGTGGGGAGTTGAGTCCATACAGTCAGTAATTGAACTGGATCTAAATTTTTGTTGTAGGGAAGACTTCAAATTCCTCCAGTGGTGGCTTACTGCTACCTGTGCTTTGCAGGGAACTGGAGAAACAGGGTTTTCCTCATGTTCTCCCTCTATCCATAACTCTCAACTGGTCCATGTGCCTACACTAAAAATGGATCTCTGTTCCCTTCCCCCTCCTTGAGGGCTAGCCTGCTGTTGCTTGTTACTTACTGTGAAGCTTGTGGTGGTGGGTAGGGTTTGCTCTCTTCCCATGCTCCAGGCTCAGGCTTCAGCAGGTCCAGTGGGCCTAGGTCCCAGGCATGAATATTGTTCTGTCTCATATTGGTAAGGACTCCTGGGTAGAAGAGCATTTCCTGTCCCTTTTCCAGTGGTAGCAGGTCCCTGCTTTCTATATATGCAAGATGCTGTACCTGAACATGTTTTTCTACTCCTCTCCCCCCCCCCCCCCCAGGGACAGACATGTTTTGCATCTAGCTCTCCTTTAGTGGCAGTGACCTTTACTTGGGACTGTTCTTCCTCAGAGGCTTATGAGTTCTGCATTTTTTCATTTTGTTTTTTAACAAGAGAAGGGGCTGGGAAATAGGCAAGATTTCCTACCTATACACAATGTAGGGGATTCTCTTATGTCTCTTTCTTGGTCTTAGTCTCTCTTGTGAGCAGCATGGAAAAAAGCTGATGAGTGGCTGAAGACTCTCCTTGTGTCTGGGACTCTCAGGAATTCTAAAGTCTCTGGTTAGCCCACATTTAACATTTACAAGTTTGTTAAAATTCCAGCTGTTTTCTTTTTATTTACTTTTAGGGTGGCTGCCCCTTCAACCTTGCTCTGCCAAACATGAAATAGTTCGTGTGTCCTGTCTTCCCTTGCAGAGGGACAAGTCACACTTTGGAATTCCGTTTACTTGTTTGCCTTGTAACATCAGCTCTCTGATGGAGTGGAGAAAAATTAGGATTTTGTAGGTTATCTGGCTTTTTCTTTTTAGTGTGGAAGTGATGTTCTTTTGTGGTTTTCTATATCTTGAGAAGGAATGAATTCCTCAGAAGTTTTAAGTGACATTGGTCAGTGGTAGGTAGTGTGTCTAAGAGGTCAGGGGATTCTAGAAATCCTACCACATGGGAAGTAATTAAGTGACCAAAGGTCATTTAGACTGGAGGGGAGAAACTTTGTTGGACAGAAGAATGTAGTAAATGATAGCCCCTAAAAGTAGGTGTAAAATTGCCATGATGAAGTAGGTGTAGACTTCTATCTGCTGTTGTTTGTAATGACATTAATCAGTTAACTGATCAGTTCTCTTAGTCTCTACTTTGTGCTAGGCACTGGAGATGCAAATACAAGTAAGATAGAGTCCCTGCTCTCGGGGCTAACAATTTGGAATTAGGAATTATGGCCAGGGATAATAATTATAAGGTAGCAGACTTCAGTTAAATATAAGGAAGAATTTGCCAATATTTAAAGCCACAGAGAATGAAGTGGACAATGTTGAAGGATGGAAGCTTTTAGAGTCTGTGAAGAGGGGATTCCTACCATGATAAGAGATAGGATGATCTGATGATCCCTTCCAGTAAATCCCAAGGGGCTGGGTTGTCAGCATCCATATATATCTAATGCAGAGGGACAGTTTCTGATCCTGCTGAGAGGAGTCCAGTGGGTCCATATCTTTCTGCTCTGTTGTCCTCTAAGGAAGTTCTAAAGAAAACTAGAGATTAACTACAAGATCCCAACTAGGGGAGGAAGAAGCAGGCAGATCCTAGAGAAGCTATTGATCTTTGAAGGAAGGGAAAGGCATAGGGTGGGTTTCTCATTTTCTACACGTTTTATCTTGAAGACAGGCTTCAGTTGATGCCATGAGGGAAGGATACAACTTGATAGAAAGCATGATTTTTATGGGCTTGAATAATCAGAGACCAAAGTTCAGAGCAACCTTAGCCTCTGGAAAGAGGGGAATAATGCCTGAGAGGAGTGAGTCATTTGTTGTGTGCATGTATAAAATTGTGTATATAAAATCTCCAAATTGTATGGATAAAATCTGTTCTTATCTATAGTTGGACCTTGAGCCATCTGTAGGTTAGATTGACTGCTAGTAAGGCTAAAACAATTGAACTGAAATTGGAATTGCTGCCTGCTTCCATTCAAGACATCCAAGACAAAAATCTAAAATTACCCATTGCATTATGAAAAGTAACAGGGACCAACTCCAAGATGACCCAGGTGATGGAATAGCAAGCAAAGATTTTAAGGTAGTGGTTATAAATATGCTCAAAGACATAAAGAGAAATAGACTCACAATGTAGAAAAGGATATGAAATCTCAACAGAGAAATAGTATTTGATGATTCTATTTTAATAGTATAATAATAATCTAGGCCTAAAAATTATAATACCAAAGAATTCACTAGATCTAGAGCTTAATGGTAGAATGAAGATGTCATAGAAAGAAATTAAAGCTCAATAGAAATTGCTCAGTCTGAAGGAGAGAAAAAGAAGGGAAAACAAAAGGCAAACAGAGACACAAGGGCCTGTGAGATGGTATCTCACAGAAGGAATCCCAGAAGGAGAAATGAAAGAATGGGGCAAAAAAAAAAAAATGAAGAAATAATGGCTGAAAATACCTGAAATTTGGTGAATGACACAAATTTACAGATTCAGGAAGCTCAGTGATCACCAGGCAGGATAAATTTAAAGCAAACCACACCTAGGCATATCTTAAACTACTCCCTACCTCATCTCCCACCCCCCCCCATAAAAAGATAAAGAAAAAATCTTGAAAAAAAATAGAGAAGAGAACACATTGCTTAGAGGAGAACAACAACATGAATCACCTTAGTGTCTTATCTGAAACAACGGAGGCCAGAAGACTGTAGGACATCTTTAAAGGGCTTATAAGGGTTGGCGGGGGGACCCAAAACCTTTGTAAATTGAGAATTCTCTATTCAGCAAAAATAACCCTTGAGGAATGAAGGTGAAATAAAGATATTTTCACTAAGAAGAAAACTAAGATCATCACTAGCAGACCAGCATGCCAAGAAATGACAAAGGGGGTTTGCTAGGCTGAAGAATAGAAACTCTTCCTGAGGAAGCAAGAAGAGCATCAGATGTGACAAATAGGTGGTAAGCGGAAAAAGACTTTTTCCTCTGAATTTTTTTAAAAAAATGCATGTGATCCTTTAATCTCCAAACTCTAATAGTCTTTTAGAGTTGATAGGGTATGTAGAGACAGTGTGTATGTGACAAGTGGCATTAAGTCTGGGGCTGGGGTAATATTCCTGCGGTTGTACGATTTCTTCATTTTACATGAAGTGGTATAATAGGAGTTGTAAGCAACTTGTGACAAGTGGAGGATGTATATTGTAATTTTAGAGCAACTTTTAAAAAAATGCAAGGGATACAACCAAAAAGCCAACAGATTTATTAGTAAAATATTCTAAAAAAAAATTCTATAAGGCAGGAAAGGAGGAACAAAGGAACAGAAAATAGACAAAACAGAGGTAACATGTTTGATTTGACTCAAACCATATCAATAATTACATGAAATGGTAATGGACTAAACACATAGTTGGAATGGGACCAATAATGCCTGACTTTTTAGTTCTCAGGTATGTTTGAAATGGCTGTGGAAGTGTGTTGGGATTTCAGGAGACAGTGTGGCTAAGGAAACCCATATTCTAGCTTTGCAAGATGGCTATCAGTGGACCAGATGACTGTTTAAAGCCAATAGGAGGCATGGATTCTGTTTTGTCCAGCTCTTCTGGCCCTGGTTCAACATAGCACAGTTTAGGTCAGAGCTGACACCAGCTCTACTTCAATGCTAAGAACCAGCTGGAGCTGGGAAGGAAGCATGGGGCGAGATGCCTGTGTATCTTTCTTCCTGCTTTGCCTGGCTGCATCCTGTCCATCTTTAAGCAAGTTGTTCCTATCTTCACTAAGCTCTTCTTTTTTCCCCTCTTTAAAGCCATATAATGTATGGAGCTGTGTGTTGATTTGTTAAGTCCAACTGTCTTTCATTTGGGCCCCCAAGAGGTTTTAAGGACAAGGTGTTTTGATGTGTCCTTTCAGACTGATAAGCAGGAGGTCTAGTGTGAGTGACTTTATTAAGTGGTGTTTAAATCCTCCAAGAAACCCCTGGCATGGAGGATACAGTCAGCACAATGGCATGATTTTAGTTTTGTGATAAAGGAAGGGGTATGAAGTGTACTGCTTCCTTAGGCATGTAGCACTGATACCCGCATATTCTCGCTCCAACACTCCTATCTCCCTACTCATCCAGCTCGGGGGTAAAGAGTGATTAGGTGATGGTCAGTGGTATGATGTCTTGTTTCTCCCCGCCCCGCGCTTCTTGTCTGATTTTCCTAGTATCTGCTAAAAACTTTTAAAACCTCTGACTGAAAATATGGCTCTGTAAAGCAGTTTGGGGCTGAAGTGTGACCAAGAGAGTGTTGCACAGTGGAATTCTATTTCCCTTGTGAGAGGAATGCTGTTTTCAGGCACCTGGATCAGAGAGCAAAACTATCTGTGTTTCAGTAAGACTTTGAACTAGATAACATAAAATTAGTCCTCAAAGTATTCATTGACTCGAATCCTTTTTAAGGGCCTATGTTCAGTCCTTGATAGCATTATCAGCCCTATGATTTCTGCCTTGGATCTCTTTTGAAATGAGGTGGAGTGTACTTTGAAATAAACACTGAGGATCTTAGGAAAGTCACTTCTCTGGATCTTATAAATATATGTGTTGCTGAAGCGAGCACACTCTGGATCTTATAAATAAAGTGAGTTACTTGGACACCCCTGGAGAGTTTGGGTCAGTAAGCCCATGGTAGGGGATGAGGCCTGGGAATCTGTTTTTTTTTTTTTTTTTTATTCTTATGTTAATCCCCATACATTACATCATTAGTTCTAGATGAAGTGTTCCATGATTCATTGTTTGTGCATAACACCCAGTGCTCCATGCAGAATGTGCCCTCCTCAATACCCACCACCAGGCTAACCCATCCTCCCACCCCCCTCCCCTCTAGAACCCTCCGTTTGTTTTTCAGAGTCCGTCGTCTCTCATGGTTCGTCCACCCCTCCGATTTCCCCCGCTTCATTCTTGGGAATCTGTTTTTTAACAAGCTTCAGAGGTGGTCCTTTTACTGATCT